>NW_017307907.1:331696-343820 GCF_000935625.1 Nanorana parkeri
TGTGAAAGGAGAGGTTAGGGGAAGGGAGGTAGGCAAAGTATAAGAGTAGAGGGGTAGAGACATCCAGCCACCCCTCCCAGCCCCAGACTCTCATATAGACAAGGAGTCCGCACCAAAGGAGGGAGGGAGGGAGGTATGACTCAATCCATGGCTCCCACAACTTCCTGAATGGCTCCTTAGCATCCCTTTTGGATTGCAGTGAGTTTCTCAAAGAACATCACACTTGATACTCTACGCTTGACTTCAGCAAAAGGTAAGTCAGGAGATTTCCAAGCCTTCGCAATGACCCGTTTGGCCTCTGTGAGGATGAATGTGATCAACCGGTCACATTCATCCGTACACACTAGCGTTTTTTTATGTAGGAGAGCTTCCAACGGGTACTCACGAAACGTCTTGCCAGTAACGGTATATATCAGTTGGTAGACTCTATGCCAGAATCTCTGTACTTTAGGGCTGGACCACCAGATGTGGAGGACCGAACCCTCTACCCGGCAACCCCTGAAACAATTCGGAGAGTAAGATGGGATAGCTCTGGAGATCCGGAGCGGGACCAGATACCACCTAAAGAGCAATTTGTAATTTGCCTCTATCGCTTGGACATTCATTTAATTCCTAGAGGTTGTCCTCCATATCTGGGCCCAAGTGTCAGGGGAGATGAAGCATCCCAGGTCTTTCTCCCATTTGAAAGTGTAGGGAGGTATGTAGTTTGTCTAATAAAAGGGTGTATAGTGTCGATATAGTCCCCGAGCCCCGGTTTCCATAGTGTAATAGTCTCTCAAAGGGGGCGAGGGGGGGAAGGTGTCGTTGGGATCCCAGGTGGGTCAGCAAAAGTTTTATTTGGAGAAATTGGAAGATATGTCTGGGCGTTAGGTGATGTTTAGCGCGGAGCGACTCGAATGGTATTATACCCTGTGCAGAGCAGAAGTCTTTAATTAGACTCAAGGATTCCAAGAGCCACGATTTAAAAGCAGTTGGGTTGGAAATTCCCGGCTGGAACAGTGGATTACCATGGATGGACATCAGAGGGGCATGGGGGGACATCCAACCCATAGGGCGTCACAGTCCATCCCAGATTTTCAAAGTATGTTTGAGAACAGGGTTAGAGACGTTCCCAAGCAGTTTGGTTGGTAACCAAGGGAGATTAAGGAGGGAAATTGGGGAACAGGTATAGGCTTCCAGCGAGACCCAAAGGGGCATTTCAGTTTTCACAAAACAGGTGATGTGTCTTTTTTAATAAGTTAATAAAATAAAACAATTGCCCCCTCTCTTGCTTACCTGTTTTGCGGGATGGGGGCTGCATCCCTGGGGCACCATGGAATTATCCTGGTGGTCCTGTGGAGGATGAGTGTGATCTGCAATTCTGGCTGATGCAGACCATACTTAATGCTCTTTCCTGTTAACCGGTGCACCATGTGGGAGCGATTTAGTATGGTCTGCATCAGCAAGAGATGCAGATCATACTGATCCTCCACTGGACCACTATGGGATGTGGTGGCTGCTTTAGCCAAAACAATGTCTGCAAGTGTAGAAAAACACCTGTTAATCTTACCAAAAAATATCACCGTAAGAACGGAAGTGTTACTTGCAGGATCACCAGGGGAAAATAAAGAAGTGGGAGAAGCCTGTAAAAAAAAACTTGAAAGCACTCTTTTATGATGGCATTTTCTTTTGGCTTAAAACACGCACATCTATGTCAGCTATTGGACATAGCCATAGCTCATGGTGAAATTACGTCAAATCTCCATTATGCTTAAGTGCCCTTTTGAATGAAACTCTAGCCAAAAAAAGGAATAGCCCATTAAAAGATCAAATAAAACCATCTTTTGCTGCAATATTCAGCTTTAGTCCATAGATTTCACTTATTATATTTGTTTCTTGCTAAATTGCTAGATGTCCTCAGTCTTATGGCCAGCATCATTCAACATCTAGACTTGCCCCAGCCTGTGGCTGGACAGTGAAAAGAGGAGCAGCACAGGGATGAGCACATGAACTGATTTGGCTCCTTTTGCTGCTTCTTTCCCTCACATTCCAGTTTTGCTATAAAGAGACTGCAGGAGGAAACTCCTAAGTCCATTTTAGGTACTTGCAGTGCTTTCAGTTGTGCCAAGAAAAATATTTGCGGATCATAATGTTAGAATATTCTACTTTATTGGGCTGTCTTGATGTTTTGTCCAAATAAACTTGTTTTATAGGCTTTGTATGGTCAATTAGTAGAACATGAAATCATAAAAAGTTAGCTTTAGGACATAATACAACAAAAGGGCTAGAGCGCACTCACTAATGGGTAAAAGACCTGTTAAGCTTATGAAGTGTGTGTGGTCAAACCATGAATGAACAGGAGTACAGTGTGCAAGCTCTGTCAGAAACAGGGAGAGGAACCCTGTGAGTACACAAATAAAATCACAAAAATGAAAAAGCGCCACTACTGTAAAAACCCTTACTCACGTTGCTGGTGTCAGCATGCAGCGTGTCAGCTCATTCGGAGATGTCGGAGAGCAGTCTGATAGCTGTCGGGGGTGATCGTTTAAACACCGCGGTCTCAGCTGGCCAGGCTGAGCCGCGGCTGTGTAGGTGTGAGGCGATGTCAACTGCCGGACCGTTCGGGGACCAAAGGAGTCAATCCGAGCGTGTCTCGAGTGTGTCAAAAAACGGAGTATAATGGAAGAGATGGACAGGGGCAGTGTCCAATGTTGACGGCTATGCGTTTCGAGGCTCTGCCTCTTTGTCAAGCCTGAGTGGGGAATGCAATCGCATTCGGCTACGCGTTTCGAGGCTCTGCCTCTTTGTCAAGCCTGAGTGGGGAATGCAATGCCTTTGGTCCCCGAACGGTCCGGCAGTTGACATCGCCTCACACCTACACAGCCGCGGCTCAGCCTGGCCAGCTGAGACCGCGGTGTTTAAACGATCACCCCCGACAGCTATCAGACTGCTCTCCGACATCTCCGAATGAGCTGACATGCTGTATGCTGACACCGGCAACGTGAGTAAGGGTTTTTACAGTAGTGGCGCTTTTTCATTTTTGTGATTTTATTTAGCTTTGGGACATAGTAGCTCTTTTTATATAGTAAATCTTTTGACTGCCCCATGCTGTGTGTGTAGAAAACAGCTGACTGGTGATGTGACAAAACTGTCTCTGGCTCTTGGCTGTGTGCAGAGGCAGAGCGGTTGTCAACTAGACAGCCAGGGTGGATCCCAACCATGGTGTGGTTCTGCCCCGTCAGTTGATGGCAGGCCTTGGCCTGCTATCAGCTGGCTTTGGGAGGAGTACATGTAAATGTTTTTCCTGTGACCTGAAAGAAGCTAAGAAAATAATTTGACTTCACTTTAAGGCCCAGTTCACACTTTGGTGATCTTTTCTAATGGCACCCCAGTCGTGGCAGGCAGACTGCGCGGTTTCCCACCACAGTTCTGCCCTTGCAATTGCGGCTGAATAACTGCACGTCGCAAAAAAAGGTACATGGACCTTTTTTAAACGATTGCCACGCGGATATAACCCCATTGAAATCAATGAGGCTGCGCTGCAACCACGGTGTGCATGATCGCACACGAATGCATGGTCTCGGGTCGTGCATCCTGGGATCGCCCAGGTGGGAACCTGTCCTCAGGGCCACCCAGCTCCATTTATAGGGAGGTTAAAAAGATTTAAAGGGATTTTATCATTTTACCTTTCTTGTTCAGTGGTAAAGATTTTTTTTATTCAAATGCAGCACATTAATGGTTACTTGGTTCAAACCTTATTAACAGGCTGTTGAATTTGTGCATATAATGTCTCTTGGAAGAACTGTCACTATTTGTACAGATGAATTTGGGGATCTCTTACAAAGTAAGGATTTTGATCACTGCAATAGGTATTCAGCTTGAGACCTTTTTCATCTGCTGTTGCTAGAGCTGGAGTACTGGTTGGTTCTGTGACATGGGCGTACATTTAAACATAGTCTTTAAACCAGGGGTCCTCAAAATACGGCCCGCGGGCCAGGTCCGGCCCGCCAGGGTCCTTGGCCCGGCCCGTTCCCTACCGCCATTCCACTGAGTGCCTTATTGTGATAGCCAGGCAGCAGAACAGTTCACTTTCCCAAGTAATATGAGAAAAATGAATTACCCAATCAAATCCGGCCCGGTCTCTCCCACCCCCTTCCCCCGACGCTGACCAATGAGAAGTGCTATTTAGCACAGTCAAATACAGTTTTGATTAGGGATGCACCAATACAGAGTATTTGGGTGAGTACTTGTGTTTGCCCAAATACTCCGATACCTTCCCCATATTGGAACTTCCGGTCAGCTGAAGATTTCCTCTGACCGGCAGTGCTGTAGGGGAACATGGAGACAGCCTTCCGTGCAATCAGGAAGCCAGGTAGCATGTAATTACCCGCTGCCCAGATTCCTGATTGCCCAGGAAGCCTGCTCCATGCCAACAGAAGCACCGATACTCTATCGGCGAGTATCGAAAGCAAAATATCAGTACTCTTACTCAATACCCAAAAACCTATATCGATGCATCCCTAGTTTTGATTAAAACACTTTGTATTGGGACAAGTAGATTGTCATTAGGGCTGCAACAACTTATCGACATAATCGATTATAATCGATTATTGAAAAAGTTGTCAACTTTTTCAATAATCGATTAATCGGCTTCCGATCAGTTGGCCCTGTTCACGGCTCCACACATGCTGCACGCCACACCTCCTCCCCACCTCACGCTCCCAGACCCGCCCGCATCCACGCCGCACCTCCTTCCCGCCTCACACTCACCGCCCGCCCACATCCACGATCGGCACAGGCGCGCAGGGAGATGTAGTAAGGAGGAGCAGGAATTCATTGCTGTATAATTTTACACTTTCCTTTTCACTATATTGCACACCACACAATTTTTTTACTTCCACCGCTCCAAGCTTGCTCCTGTGATGGACTACAATCTCAATACAAACTAGTAGTCCATCACTGGAGCCATTTAAAAAAAAATGTATTTTATTGTTTATCCGATTAACCGATTAATCGAACGTAATAATCGGCTAACTAATCGATTTTGAAAATAATCGTTAGCTGCAGCTCTAATTGTCATAAGGGACAAGTGGATTCGGCCCCCGCTTTAGCCCTTGGTCAAGTAGTTTTTTTGTTGTTGTTTTTTTTAATTTAATTTCCACACCCCTGCTATTTGTAATGCAGGAGATTTATTGGTAAAACACCAACACTGTAGTAGATTTCTTTCTGTCTTCTTTTCTGTTCATTTATTGCATTTGTAGCAATTACAGCTCATTCCTACTGTTTCTTAAAGGAAGTATTAGGGGAGAGTAAAATATATTCTTCCCAATACTAAGAGCCAGCATGTGACTCTGCAGCTGTATAGAGGGAGAAAGGTGGAGAGAGCGATATACAGGTGAAACTCGAATAATTAGAATATCGTGCAAAAGTTAATTTATTTCACTAATGCAACTTAAAAGGTGAAACTAATATATGAGAGACTCATTACATGCAAAGCAAGATAGTTCAAGCCGTGATTTGTCATAATTGTGATTATGGCTTGCAGCTCATGAAAACCCCAAATCCACAATCTCAGAAAATTAGCATATTACATGCAATCAATAAAACAAGGATTGTACATAGAACAATATCGGACCTCTGAAAAGTATAAGCATGCATATGTACTCAGTACTTGGTTTGGGCGCCTTTTGTAGCAATTACTGCCTCAATGCGGTGTGGCATAGAAGCTATTAGCCTGTGGCACTGCTGAGGTGTTATTGAAGACCAGGATGCTTCAATAGCGGCCTTCAGCTCTTCTGCATTGTTCGGTCTCATGTCTCTCATCTTTCTCTTGGCAATGCCCCATAGATTCTCTATGGGGTTCAGGTCAGGCGAGTTTGCTGGCCAATCAAGCACAGTAATCCCACGGTCATTGAACCAGGTTTTGGTGCGTTTGGCAGTGTGGGCAGGTGCCAAGTCCTGCTGGAAAATGAAGTCAGCATCCCCATAGAGCTAGTCTGCGGAAGGAAGCATGAAGTGCTCCAAAATCTTCTGGTAGACGGCTGCGTTGACCCTGGACTTTGTGAAGCATAGTGGACCAACACCAGCAGATGACATGGCTCCCCAAATCAACACAGACTGTGGAAACTTCACACTGTACTTCAAGCATCTTGCAGTGTGTGCCTCTCCATTCTTCCTCCATAGAAGAAAATAGTCCAAGAAGACTTTGGACCACTGAGCAACAGACGAGGTCTGTTTTTCTTTAGCCCAGGTAAGACACTTCTGACGTTGTTTGTTGTTCAGGAGTGGCTTGACAAGAGGAATACGACATTTGAAGCCCATGTCCAGGATCCGTCTGTGTGTGGTGGCTCTTGATGCACTGACTCCAGCCTCAGTCCACTCCTTGTGAAAGTCCCCAACACTTTTGAATGGCCTTTTCCTGACAATCCTCTCCAGGCTGCGGTCACCCCTGCTGCTTGTGCACCTTTTATCTTCCACGCTTTTCCACATATCTTTCTATTAATGTGCTTTGATACAGCACTTTGGGAACATCCAACTTCTTTTGCAATTACCTTTTTTGAGGCTTTCCCTCCTTATGGAGGGTGTCAATGATGGTTTTCTGCACAACTGCCAGGTCAGCAGTCTTTCCCATGATTTTGACTTCTACTGAACCAGACTGAGAGACCATTTAAAGGCCCAGGAACCCTTTTGCAGGTGTTATGGCTTAATTAGCTGATTAGAGTGGGACACTTTGAGCCTAGAATATTGCACCTTTTCACAATATTCTAATTTTCTGAGATTGTGTATTTGGGGTTATCATGAGCTGTAAGCCATAATCATCACAATTATGACAAATCACGGCTTGAACTATCTTGCTTTGCATGTAATGAGTCTATCTCGTATATTTCACCTTTAAGTTGCATTAGTGAAATTAACTTTTGCACGATATTCTAATTATTCGAGTTTCACCTGTAGATATATGGAGAGAGAGAGGGAGAGATTCAAATACATTTTTTATTTTGCGGAAGGGCTATATACAAATTTTATTTTAAAAGTATTTTATCTAGCATTCTTCAGAATATGTTCTTGCAGATGCATTTTCCATCTTTCTTGGATTGCAGAATT
The DNA here is from genome assembly GCF_000935625.1 of Nanorana parkeri. Taxonomy (NCBI): domain Eukaryota; kingdom Metazoa; phylum Chordata; class Amphibia; order Anura; family Dicroglossidae; genus Nanorana; species Nanorana parkeri. The sequence continues at coordinate 338,780 of NW_017307907.1, forward strand.
CGGTTTCAGTAATGTTTCTTGTACATAAAATACAAAGTATACATTCATGATCAAACTTTTTTTTAAATTAATGGTAAAAGTATGAGTGAAACTGCAAAAGTGTCAGATATAGTAGATACTGACATTGAAGTAATGTGATACAATGTGTAAAAAATGAATGAAGAAACGCATGAAGAAACGCATGAAGAGCTTGAAATTATGATACTCGAAGAGGACTTCGATATAGTGGGTATATCGGAGACCTGGCTAGACGGCACACATGATTGGGCTACTAACATAGAGGGGTATAACCTATTCAGGAGGGACAGATGTGGGAGAAGGGGGAGGGGTTTGCATTTACGTTAAAAATCTAAATATGCATATAAGGGACGATATCACGTATATCTAACTATTTAACATGTATATAACATGCACCTTAGTGTAAATGTAATTGCTACAAACTTTTTTTAAACATTGTTTTTTTCTAAATATAGGTTTAAGATGGATACAGCAGAAGAACCTCAAAAAAAGATCTTTAAAGCTCGTAAAACTATGAAAACAAGTGACCGCCAACAGTTAGAAGCTATTCATAAAGCTAAAGAAGACCTACTGAAGCCTACAGAGCAAAAGCTTGTTAACGGAAACCATGAAAATGGTGACTCGGACATGAATTCTATTCATAATGAAACAGACTCTTTGGAAGATAAAAGTGACTTAAATGGTATTGTAGATATCAAATGTGACAGCAGGCATGTTGTGAAAGTCAACCTGTCTGACCTCAAGGAAGGCTTAAGAAATGTTGACCAGGATAGTGACCTTAAGCTCCCAGCTGAACTTAATCTTCCTAAAAGTATAGCTTGTGAAGATACAAGCAGAAATGTTACTGGTGGAGAAGATATTCAGACCTCTGTGGATATAAGTGATCCAAAGCTTGATGAAAATATTTCTGCCCTTGAAGCTAATGACCAAATGGTTTCAGAAGGGTTGTCAATGCTTGAGAGCTTATCTGGTGATATTGAGCTTTCAGAAGCACAATCAAATGTTCCCATGGAAGATGGCCTCATTGTTGCAAAGGACTTAAATGACTTAAAAGATGTAAATCCTGTAGTAAATTCTGTTGAGAAAGAGTGTGCAGATGCAGGCACATTTGAAAACCTACTTAGTGATAAAGTAGAGACTGCAACAGAATTGCATAATCTGGAGTCTCTTCATGCAGATTGTGATAATGTAGACAACCAGGAAAACTCAGATAAGAACTATCACAATGAGAAAGATGAAAAAGAGTTTCAAGGCAATGAAATACAAAACGCCGAAGAGAATAATGGGAAGGAAGAGATCGTAGAGGCAATACATCTTCAAGAAAACTTGACAGATATGGACGTGGCAGAATCTGAGTGTTCTTCAGAGGCAAAAAATGAATGCCAAACATTGGACATTCCATCACCACAACAGGATGTTGAAGAAGCCATATCCAGCAGCATGGAGGTTGACCATTCTTTGAAATCTATAGAGCAGAGTTCCCCTCTTGCAGAAGAAGCCTCTCTTGATAAAACCGTTTCTGAATTGGAGCAAGGTTCTACATTGGAGTGTCTAGATACTATGGAAACTGATGAAATTATACCTATTCTTGAAAAGCTGGCACCAGTGCATGATGATTTACAGTGCTTTTCTAAGTCCGTATTGCACTCAGAAAATTCTGTTGCTAATCAAGAAAAAGTTGAAGACTCTACAGATTCTCCTACCAAAAATGACGTCAGTGAAAGTTTACCAAGTGAGGCATTTTTAGTTCTTTCTGATGAGGAAGAACCTTGTGAAATTACACCAGCCCAAGAAATCACAAGCAATGATGATCAAGGTGATTTTGATTATGAAACCGCCATGCATTCTGCCAGGTCCAGAAAAACACACGAATCAGAGATCCATTTCACTGGACCTGATCGTGCCGAATCTGGGGTAATCCTGATGTAAATGGACACATGTCCTTTTTACATCCGATTCCCCATAGACTGACATTGGGTCTGGCAGTTTCAGTTCTTTCTGTGTGAAACGGGGCATATAGAGATACTTTATTCTTATTTTTTTTTTTTTAAACTATGGCTCAACCTTTTTTAGCCATAGTTCTCTTTTAGTGTCACAGGAGGAAATTTACTTTTGTCCTCCTGTGACCCTAAACTCTGCATATAGCGGGCTATTGCCGGCTGTATGCTGACACAGCTGCACTGCAGCTGGGAAAGATGCTGACAATATTGTCAAGATCCACCTCGCTGCCTGATTGATAGCTGGTTCTACCTCTCTAGAGCCAGCAGTGCCCGCTCCCTCCATCATCTGTCCCTCCAGTAAGTGCTGGAGCAACAGGGAAGGGGAGGATCCCTATGGGGAGCGGTGACTGACAGTCACCTCTCTCGGCAGGGAGAAGATCAGGAACTGGGCAATCAGCGGTGTGTGATTTCTCGATCTGTAGAGCCGACGTGTGATCGATTCAGTGTCGCACGTCGGTTCTAATTATGTGGATGAGTGTATTTCACTCTCCCCATAATTCTCCTTTTTAATATGGGGTTGGTTTTCTGGATTTGTGGAGCATTGAAAAATGCATAATGCCCAGCAGCTGGTATTCTTTGATTACCAGAATCTGGGACAATTAGCTGAGCGCTCATATTTGTTATAAAAGGGGCAGTTGCAATTTCCTTTTGAAAGTATTTGACTTAACCAAATTGGGAGTGGTTCAAAGATAACTTCACTACTCTTTTTACTTTTAACTGTATAATCTAGCTGTGTTTATTTTAGTTCAGGCTAGTGATGGGAAATGGGTAGCCTGGATAATTAAAAGCAGTCATGTTGTGAAGAATTAATCTATGCAAATAATTTATACTTCCTTAGTATTACATTGCTTATAAACATGCTGACTTGATCTTCCTAAATAACACGGTGGGAGGTGCTGGTATGCAAGCGCTACTGCTTACCCAAGTATAGTAACATAAATTTTTTTTTTTTTTTATCTTGACCTTCGGCAGTATTAAAAAGAACTGAATTCTGGTTGTTTTGTCCTATTATAGATTCTAGTAAACATATTACAACTGAAGCAGCAGTAGTTGAAGATCAACAGAAACCGCAGGAAAATGCATGTAATGCAAAAGGCGAGAAGGGTAAGTTTGCATTACTGAACTTGGTACAGTACTAGTCTCACACCAAGGATATGGGATTTTTTGAGAGTGCAGTATAGAAAGTTTTATGGCTCCAGTACCTAGAGATTTTAAAGTGTGTTTGGTATTCATATCCAATAAATTATAATGGTGTTGGTACAAGTTGTCTCATTGCCAGGCAGGCAACTTCTACACTCCAGAGGATTCCCAGTTTCCTTGTTTTGTAGTGCAAATCTAAGATTGAACCACTAGACCAAAAATGATATATAAATAAGGGTATACAGTGGGATAACAGGTAAAGGTCTTTTCAGCAGCTGTTTTTTTTAAAGTCTTTGCTATGGAAGACCACATTACATAGAAAGGGTTTCAGCCCTTCCCTACTCAAGCAAAACAATCTTCTTTTTTTTGTGTGTGTGTATGTAAACACACTTTACCCCTTTTGTTTCCAGAGCAGTTTTTGCATTTTTGTTTTTTCCAACAAATGTTAAAATGCACAGTTTAACAACCCCCACCCCCCTCCAGGATTATTTATTTCCTGAAATTTGATACCCTGTAGAATACAATGTTGAGTCACATATTAGTGCAACTGTTTCTCAAACCCAAATTTTCAATCAAAAATACATTTGTTCATTTTAGGGCACATAAACACAATGGAATACCCAATTTTTGGTAAAATATAAGATGAAGTTGAGCCAACTAAATGGATGCCAAACACATTGAGCTTCAAAATGTGTGCGTCTGTGAAATTTCAGACACTACGGTACCCAAAATTGTCTATAGGCAACACTTTAAAAGCTTTTACAGGCCGTCAATTTAGAGTTACCAGTGAATAACAGAATTATTGCTCACTCCAGCAAAGGCGATAATGAAGACGTGGTGCAACTGTCTTTTTTTTTTTTTTTTTTTTTGTATGTAGGTGCATTCAATATTATTGCCATCCTATAGTGTGCTAACATAGGTGGGTGCATGTTTCAGAACCTGTGGAAGTGAGGCGACGGCTTTACAGCCTGCCCAAAGTGCTTCCATTGTAAAGCAGACAGTCGTCTTCCGGCTGTTTTATAGGGGGCCGTTGCTGCCGACATGACATGGTCATACAGCAAAAAAATTTAATTAAAAAATAAATCTAGTTTTGATTCATTACAAAGGTGCAATTAACAGAATGGACATTTAGGGTCAGTTTAACCTTTTAGCTGCAGCTATTTTCTGTAGTGGAAGTGATTCGGGTGGCTGTACATATGCCGTACAACTTGCTTAAGCAGTGCGTCTCTAACTTCAGTAGTGCGGCTAAATCGACTGATTGGGAGTCATGTAGTTACTGCATAAAATTGGGGAAACCTTTAAAAAGTATTACTTTCCTATAAAAGTTAATAGAAACCAGTTACAAAATTTAATTTGGCCAACCTAACCTCTTTAGTGAAAAAGTTGGCAGAATACTAGCAATTAATAGTACAGTGTGCACAGCCCAGATGGGATGATAACCGCAGGGCAGAAAAAATGCCAACCGCCATGGCTCCTAAAAATGTGTTCTGGCAACCTGGTCATCGACGTCTCTATTTGCCTTCTGAAGTGCATCTTGGTTTTTTTTGGTGTGCCTCGATGTAAGCATGTCTCTGTATAATAGGAGCCTCAGTAAGGAGTCTGTTCCTACAGCCCTAGTGTGTGCGTGCGTGTGTCTCTAACCTAGTGTCTTGTTTGTGTCAGTTAAATAACATAATTCATGTATAAATTAATATACAAAATAAAATTGAAAACCTATTAAGATGTGTATTAATAAACAATTAATTTACAGTATTATAACTTTAAAAAAATGTTTATATACAGTGGGGCAAAAAAGTATTTAGTCAGCCACCAATTGTGCAAGTTCTCCCACTTAAAAAAGAAAAGTTTCCTAGGGGGTTTCAGCCGTATAACAGCCTTGAAGA
>NW_017307908.1:0-68336 GCF_000935625.1 Nanorana parkeri
TTGGGGAAATATTAGGGGTCTAAACAGCCCCCTGATATTTCGCTTTTAAATAGAAAAAATTGAGGACACAGAGTTCTCAATCTCTTTTTCTACAGCATCTGTTCTAAATGAATGGAAAGTAAAGAGGCTTCCCATTCATTCAAAAAAATATTTACCATCACCAGTTTCTGAATGGGGAGAAGCTTCTGTACAGAAGTGCTACTACCCATTCAGAAACTCATGAATGAACAGGAAGTGGTGTAAATTACAATCAAGTCCATCAAGTCCAACGTATTGAATACATGTATATGGTTCTACTAATGTGTGTGAATGTATATGTCCGCATGTGATCACCTTCTTAAGAGTACTTGTACCCTTGTATATTAAGGTCCCGGAGGAAATCGTCCAAGCGCTTCTTGAATGATTCCACACTCTTAGCTCAAATCACTGCATGTGGCAGCGAGTTCCAGACTCTGACTGCTCTAACCGAGAAGAACCCCCTTCGCCCCTTATGCTGAAATGTTTTCTCCACCAATTTTAGGTGGTGGCCCCTCGTTCTTGTCATGGAGTTAATTAAAAAAAGTTTGCTGCCAATGTTGCTATCCCCATTAAACATTTTGTACATGAAAATCATGCCCCCCCTTAATCTCCTTGCTTCCAACGTGAACATGTTTACATTTAGTAGCCTTGTCTCATAGCTCTGGTCCTCCATACCCTTAATGAGTTTGGTTGCCCTCTTCTGGACTCTTTCCAGCTCAAGGACATCCTTTCTGTGGACTGGTGACCAAAACCGGACCGCATACTCCCGATGAGGCCGAACCAGTGATCTATAAAGTGGCAAAATTATAGACTTGTCCCTGCAATACATTCCCTTCTTAATACAGGACAGAACACTACTTGCTTCTTTGTTTACAGCAGCCTGGCCCTGTGAGCTATTATTCAGCCTGTGGTCTACAATGACCCCCAAATCTTTTACCCTGTCTGACTTCCCTAGTGGAGTTCCCATTAAGGTGCACACACAGTCATTCAGCCATCTCCTCACTTTCCCCATTTCACTGTGCTCACACTTTTGTTTCCCATGGTCCCTTTGTGTGTTATAAAGTAGTCACCACTTCAAGCTTGCTCCCATGATGAATTACAATTTCACATTTAGTTTACTAATTTGTATTGAGATTATAGTCCATCACAGGAGTGAGCTTGGAGTGGTGGCTACTTTACAACAAACACACCATGAAGAATAAAAGTAGCTACCCCCCAGAAGAAAGGACAGTGTCAGCATGAATTTAGAGATGATTTGAAGATTTACAGCTGAGTGATACACCAATAACATACATTGATGTTCTTAGTTAGAGTACATTAATTAACTTTTAAGATTTAACTCCTGAACTTTATCTCAGGAGCCATTTTTTCTATTTCCAACTGGAATCATTTTACTTCTCTCCACAATAAACAGCTCAAATTAAATTTAGCATGTACTATAAAGTCCCTATATTTGGTTTGCTAACGTGCACCAGTCTTAGATGATTATAATTAACATTGGTGTATGAATCTCATTTTTAACATTGTTTTAATAGTGCATCCACGCTGGTCAGGGATAGCTGATGGTCTCAACATTGATCTGTTTTCTTTTCCTTTAAAGTTACACATCTGCTCTGGTAGTTGGCTTCAGTTGGCTTATTTTTCTCCACGGAGGCTGTTCTATCTCCTGCTCAAGTTCTGTACTGTTAACAGAGGCTTTCTCTGAGCATGAGGGGGTCATTTTCTTTTTAGTTAAAAAATGAATACTGATTGGTTAGCTCACTCTTAGGGGGGTATAAGGTGTGTTGTGGCCGTTGTGCGGCTCCTTGTGTTATTAGACCAAGGTGTCTAACTGTGTGATACTGACCGAAAGGAAGCAAAGGAGCGCAACTAACTGGTGCAGACTTTGTGGAGTGGGATTGACCAGGAAATAACAGTGAATCGAGGTAGAACGTGGGTGGGAATTAAAAATGGGCACTCACATGTGATGAGATGGATGGGCAGATGATCTCCTGGTGATGTCGTGAGGTCTGGTCGTGGTAGTAGGTGGGTGTTCGGTGGGCAGAAGTGGATCCTTGGGAAGGGGGGGGGTTTGATGACGCGTCAAAAACTGAGTTTTCTCCACGCCGTTTTTGACACGTTCCAACTCACCCACCCGTTTTCATTCCCACCCACCTGTTTTCATTCCTACCCATGTTCTACCTTGATTCACTGTTATTCCCTGGTCAATCCCCCTCCACAAAGTATGCACCAGTTAGTTGCGCTCCTTCCCTTCCTTTCTTTCGTTCAGTATAATTTTCTTTTTAATCACTTTTAATTGCTAAATTGCTACATTTGTTTGCAGGAAGAATTGGAGCATATGGCAATCTTCTTGAAATGAAAAGTAGACTGTCCAGGTTTTATTCTATTTTTAATCTATATTTATAGCTTTGCACTGTGACTAGTCAAAAAAGAAAGTTGAAGAAGAAGAATTTAAAACAATGATGTAAGAATGAATGAAACAGGTACTGTTTAATTTGAATTTATACTGAATTAATAGCAACCCAGCTGATACTAGGGGTAAATGCAGGTACCTAGACATATCTTAACATTGCTTATGTCCTCTTATATAGCAACTCATGAGCCAGGAAACTCTGTGGTACACACAATTATGCACATAGAGTACTGGCTTTCAAGGTCTAGCTCTCATCTATTGCCCTGCAACATCCTTCATATGTTTACTGGTCACTCAATGTGTTGGGAAACATCGAAGACCAAGTGGGACCTTACAAGCTCTGGTCAGTTTTTGAATTATTGGTGTGTATGGATTAGGTTTTAGACAATTGCAGTTCTTGCCAATTTAGATGTTTTTAGGTCAGTACAAGTACATTTGGATTATTTTAAAATAATGAATGACTGAGAGAATAATAGATTTTACTACAGTAAAATAACAAAATAATACCTTTTTTTAGGAAAAAAGGACTAGAAAATAGTATTTATATTCTTTATAAAAGATTGCCAGATATGTCATAATCTAAATCAATTAAATTATTTTATGAATAGCTTTGTAGGTTGTAAAAGGAGTTTAAACAAAACAAATAACTGGTCTGTTAAAACCCAAAGTTCTCTAATGGTTTATATGTCTTTAAAAGTTAAGTGGGTCATTTTAAAACAAGGAGTCATAAAAGTGTAAACAAGTTTTAACTGCATTTCTTGACATGCATGACAGATTTATCTTTAATAGCTTTGTTAAAGAAGATTAAGACCAGTGAAGTAAATAATGGAAATTTTATTGCAGGTTTTTTTTTTATTCAACAAATAACTTAGATATTTGGGTCCTGTTGACGGAATAGCTGTTATATGATAATGCAGTGTTATCACTCAAATGCATAATTTTCCTGCTGAATATATCAACCTACTCTCCAACTGGAAAACTGGTGACAAATATTTTAATATCAAAGAATAGTTTGTATCTTGTGTCAATGGCACCACTCTCTTTTATTCAGTGGCCAATCCTGCAGCAAGCTTTATTCTTATCTGCCTACTGATGACCGTCCAACACTAATACCAAATAGATGCACAATGGCAATTGTATAACTGCAGTCAGAAGTCAATTTCTTCCCTATTGAGTATTTTGATATGTCACATTCTTTATGACAAATGACTTTAATTTTCTGGTAATCACATCATACTATCCTGCTAAGTTGATAAAGAGGATCTCATTTTAAAGAAGACTTAAATGCCCAGGGTAAAATATGCAATTTATCCTTATCAATGTGACACATTGTTAATAAATCCTAATATTACCAGCTAGCATTCAGGAAAAAATGACAAGATGTAGAGGCTGCTTGGATAATCCTGGTTGCCTTGGCAACTGTGCAGTTTGTGAAAAGTTTATTACATTATGGAGAGGCTGTATATATTTTTTAGAGAATGCATTTTATTATTAGATCCCTCATTATCCTGTAGGCATTCACAAAACGCCTCATTTTCCTATGCTTCTTTCGCTTGACCTCATGTTGGAGTGTTAGTGTGCTTGTTAAGTTTTATGCTGCCAAGCAAGAAAAACACGATAAGGAGTTTATGGTGGAAAAATAATGAGGAATTAATCAGAACCATTGTTAAATATTGCAGACAAAAAGGATGTTCTCAACATGTCTATAATTTTCTTACAATCTTTAAGGTTGTAGGGAGGAAAATTATTTGCTGTGTGGTAAACAACCCAAACAAGGCTAGTAAAATAATACAGTCATAACAAATAAAACAAATGAATCCAATGATCATATTAAATGTAGTTTTACAAGTGTGATTAAATACAGTTTATTACAGGGCTATTGTTCAACTTTAAATAAATTAACACCACATTTATAGCTTTGATCAAGCCTCTTAAAAACCAAGCAGGAGACAGAAAAAAATTAAAATCAGCTACTTAGTGTTCATGGACAATTTTAGATGATAAATCTTTCAACATTCATTAGGTGTGTATGGCTTTAAGTAAACCTGTCAAGGACTAAAAACAGCTTGAGCTAACAATAATGCTGGAGTGGCACCTAGAAGTACCTATGTTAATTTTGCAATAAGTTTCTGTGTCCCTATGAAACCCCTGCATTATAGGCTAAGGCTATGCACAGAGTCTTGACTTTTGTCCAAACTGGCTGCAAGCTAATGACGCGAATGACCCCAATAAATAGTCCAATCAAGAGCCTTTACTGGCCACTAAGGTTCTGGCACTGAACTATTTAACAACAGGGTTTGGGAATCTAAGGACCTGTGTACATTGTGGGACTGGAATGCAGAGACTCTACAGGGACACATAAACTGATTTAGAGATTAATGTGGTTACATGCACACAATTTTATCCACTGACAGGTTCACTTTAAAGAAAACCTTTCATAATTGAAGCACAGATTGCATTACTTAATTCTTGTTATGTAAATGCTAGCTGTTTGGCTGCCATATTGAACCCCTTGCTTTCATTCTTTAGTCACTGTACTAAATCATCTTCTTTTCTAATTGTCCATGTGAGTGGTTTGCAGAGCGTATTAGCCAGTAAGTCAGCATTACAGTCAGGCACCTAGAGTTTTTGTAAGGAGATTGGCAATGGCAGCCCCCCTCCCCCTCCCATGACAAGTTTAATTTATAGGAGAATGTTTGAAATAAACCAACAACATTATACTCTAATATATATTCTTAAACTTAATGAAGCAATGATAACATATAGGTTATTGTGCATACCTAATGTATTGTTATATGCAGCACTGGAACCATCGTTAGCTGGTGCTTTCCAAACCAGTTACTTTTCTATAAGTATGAGATGTTTTAAGTATATAACAATCACTCCTTTGGACTGACAAGTGAAAGTGTATCTTGTCAGGAAATGAAGATAATACTGCTTTATTACTCTACAAAATATGTGAACACTGAAAACGGGGTCATACACACAAAAGTTTTTAGCAGAGTCTGGCTGTGCCAGAGAGCTTGTGAGGTGCACAAGTGTCCATACTGACTGACTACTTTTTAGTAACAAAGGTGGAACAAACACACAGAAAATTAGTGTCAGAATTCTATATTCATATATTTGTTCCAGGTCAGAGTCTCATAAATCCTTGGAGCCAAATCATGAGCATGGCAGCTCAGAAATGAACATTCTCAAAGTCAGAAGTAGCAGCCTACATACTTTGTTATGGAAGAGTCACATTAAGTGTTCTAGTGCAGCAATGAGTACAGACAACATTATCTCCCAAAAATATCTGTTGGAAAAGGTATGTTTGGTTCTTGTCCTTCATATCAAGAAGATGCTCAGATAGCCATTCGGGCTGCTAAAAACACATACTGTATTTACCCATGTACTCTTGTACCACCTTACCTTTTCTATGTATAGGCTGTATTATACCTGAAATAAATAAAAAAAATCAATAAATACAAATAAGAACATTTAAAGCATCGGTATAAGATGCCACAATTTTTTATTGCAGCATTGATTCTTGATTGTTTAAATGACTTCTATATACCCGATGTGAAAGTTTTAAGAACGTTTGGGTTCAGATAGATAAGTCAGACTGCAACTAAGTCTAAACTCCATTCTTTCACTTAGAATTTGATTCAATTATCACTTAACACCGCTAATATTAGATGCTAGAGTATAATATCTAGCCCCCTACTGTGTAATTATCATATTTAGAAAGATATTTTCTGTGATATTCAGCCAAATTGCCTGGCATATGTCTGAATTACAAATGATTAATTAAATGAAAGAGTCAGGTACTAACATTAATTTGCAGCCAACAGCTAAGTACCATATTCTAAGAATAAGCTAGCTGATTAATTAAGCAATTTTCTACACTGTATTTCAATGTACATTAAATCTATACTCAAACATTTAAGATGCAAATGTATGCAGAGGACACAATTTTAATGTTATGAACTTTTTTTTATTCACTTAAATTCAAAGAGCTTAACCGGTAAAATATGGTCAAAAGTAACCTGGTAGTCTGAGAACACTTAATTCTGAGTCTGTGATACTGCTGGTTAGGTATTCTCAACTCCACTCATTGAAATCTCTCTACAGAGCTATGTTGTCCACTCTCCGGATACATATGTGCCCCTTATCAATCACACACAGCATACTTTTGAAACCATAACTGAGATAATGAGGTCACACATCACTGAATAATAATGTTTTTTTCATGTGAAGGGTAGTAGGAACTTTTCCCACCTATGATTGCATGTTTAAACCAAAACACAACGATACTTTATTTCAGTCAAGTAAAGGTGGCCATACATCCTACAACCATTGTATAACTTTTTTTTTCCAGACATCTCACCCTCGTTCAATTTTCTTACAACTAGCCCATCATTCACAGACCAATTCAGTTCACAATTAACCACTTGAAGATGAGGGTGTTAAACCCCCTTCCTGTCCAGGCCATTTTTCAATATTCAGTGCTGCAGTACTTTGACTGACAGTTATTCCGTCATGCAACGCTGTACTCAAACATATTTTATACCATTTTATAGGGACAGATAGAGCTTTCTTTTGGTGGTATTTAATCACCACTGGGGTTTTTATTTTTTACTATATAACAAAAAGTACCCTAAATTTTGGAAAAAAAACAATTTCCCTATGAAATGTTATGAAACATTTATTATCACTCCAATTTTTTGGTAAAATATAAAACACGGGGCAAATAACCACCAAACATGTCAAGCCTTAAAATTGCGCGCGCCCATGAAATCGCACAAAAGTACGTGTTTATTAACGTACTAGTTGCAAGTAGAACACTCTAGAGACTCCCAATTGCTTGAATGTAAACAGCCATCACTAGCTGTTTACATTTCTAACGGTTTCCCCACTCTTGTGCGCGCTGAGCGCCGTACATGAGCGGGGGAGGGGCAGGACATCTTAAGGTGCCCTCCGGCTCCTATAAGGCTCCCATCCGGCTGTTCAAGAACGGGAGGTGGTTAAAACTTGTCAGCACCACCACCTGGCTGATTTTTCATTGATCGAAAGGACAGATTTTCGTTTGAGCATGTGCAGTTTTCATCTTGAGATTTTTGTTGTACAACAATGCCACTAACCTGTCAATTTTCATCCAACAAAAGTTTTCTAGCCTGCTTGAAAGACAAAAAGCACTCTGGTTTCTCTTGGGTGACCTATTTTTTATTGTAAGATACATTGTTTGCTAATGCAGTGCATTGTGGGACACTGACATAAGCAATGTCTTCTAGTAGAACCACTGACACTAGCATTTTCTCACAGATAGGTCTACAGTTCAGTGTAATGCAATACAACTAAATCAGTAGGCCTCATGACCTATGTCCAGGAATAGGCCAACTCACAGGAATTGTAGCACTTAAATAATTACAAAGAATGGACATTTTTTACTGCAATGTGTGTTTTCTGTATGACTATTTAATACTGACATATTTTTGGTAAAGTTCCACATGTCTGGTCTATTGAATAGTCTTTTTTTTAAATTTAAGCATTATTGCAGTGTGTTCTGTATTTTTTTTGGAACCCACCAAATGATTGTACTAGTTCGGTATTTCTTTTTAAAACAGAATAGACTGAATTCACAAAGGCTGCATTCCAGGATGAGGTTACATTTTCAGTGCAATGATTTTAAAATTAGCCACATAGCTGAAAATAAAGTTATCCTGCTCCTTGTGTTAGAGTTTTGTGATTTGAGAATACTATGTGTAATAATCCTAAAAGATACCACAGTAAAGGTCCAGTAGCTTAGACAGCAGGCAAGTTCCTGGTATACACAGGCTGGGTTCGATACACAAGCAGTCACCAACAGTATAGGAGCAGACCAAAGCTGTCAGTGATCAAACCAAAGTCAGTAGCCAAAGGTATCACATTTAAAGTTGAAGGCCGTAAGTGTAATTGGTGAATCTGCAGCCAAGGGTCTGTACACGAGTAATGGTATGAAGAATGTTGTTCAACAGTAGGAACAGGAAGCTGGATATTGGCAAGAGCAGAATAATCTAAGCAGGAGATGCAAAGGCATGGCTTAAGTAGGAAGTTTAGGGGAGGAGCAAGGAGTTCCGCTGAAAATTGGGCTTAAGTGAAGGTTGCACAAGACATCCGGCAAGGCACTATCCACAGTTTCAGGTGGCTAAGCAGGAAGAGCTACTTCTAGCCACAGTAGAGACCTTGGGTTCACATCCAGATCCTGACAGCACTCCCTACCTTCCCGGACGGCCCCTGGAGATCTTAGGGTTGGATTTGTGAGGAAACCTCTTTTCTTCAGGTTCCCAAGAATTTTCTTCTGGTCCATATCATTTCTATTGAACCAGATATAGTAATTTGTTCCCAAATATTCTAGAGTCAAGAATTCTTTCAACAAATTGTTCTTTACTTTCTACAACGAGAAGTGAAGGGGGTGGGAGAACTCTCCCAGAAAAAGGATTTACATGAAAAGGTTTAAAGAATGAGACATGAAAAACAGGGTGAATCGTCATGATGCCAGGAAGTTTTAAACAGAATGTGACTGGATTGATTTTAGCCAAAATTTGAAAAAGCCCCAACATTTTTGGGGCCAGCTTAGAAGATAAGACATGAGTCTTGACATTTTTGATAGATAACCAATTTTATATTTATTAATTTCTCAAGTATTACTGGAAGATTGAAATCCTTCATTAGTGTATTGTCAGCATCTTGCATGCTTAACATATAATCTTCATTAGCCATCATTTATCACTCAGCTGCTATCCTTTTGTAATCTCCTTTAAGTAGAAATAGCATTCAAGATAAGAGATTGTTTGGCAAATGCCATCATTGATATTCATTGTATTATTTGATTTATGATCAAACACGACCACTGTTAAATTCACTGAAGTATTAGCCAATGTCACATTACCATTTAATTATTTATCTTTTTAGTTAGGTTGGCAAACATTATTTGTATTTCCATTTTCTATCATGTATAACAAACTGTATCATGCAAGTAAAGTAATTAGCAAAACACATTTATTGCACTTAAAGTTATTAATAGTATCAGATTTTGCACTTTTACAATATTTAAGTTTTATATTTTAACCAGAGGTCTGCAACATATTAGAAGGAACCTTAAATTGAACCCTTCAGCCATTTAATAATTTTAAAAATTGTTAACTTAGAGCTTAAAACCCCTGACTTATTATCTTTATTAAACATCACATGTGAAGAGTGCCCTTGATAACTACTGAAATGTCTGGACCCAGTAGCAAAGTGAAGCCATATCTGAGACTGCTAAATCAGAGACAGGGTACCCAGTCTGTTACAATTTTCTTGTAGCATGGTTTCATATTGTTGTTGCTACTGCAGTAATGTGAGGTCCATGTAAAGTGTAATAGATTAAATGCCACATTTTCATACTCAGTCAATGTTTTCTGATCCTGATCTGATCCTGATGATCAAAATATTTTCGTGTCCAAAAGTTATTACTTATTTCTAGATATAAAGTGGATCTTTTATTCATCTAATAATTTAAATAATAAAGTCCTCTCTAAAAGCAGTCACCACAAATATTTTACAAATACATTTGTCAAATGGTAAAAAGTACTACCAAAATATTATGAAGGCTAAAATAAAATGTTTAAGGGTGCTTACTATATCCATAATAATGTTTGATATATTTACATATTGTGAAAAGTATACCGCATACTGCTTTTTGTGTATATTCTCGGTATACATTGTCTCTCTATGTAAAGTTCTTTTAAAAAGTCTAAGGTAACAAGGTAGGGGAAGGAAGTGAATCACAATGTTTACTAACAAGTAAGCTGTAAACCAAGCCCAGTGGTCATATGTCTCTATCAGCATTCTTCTTTGGTGCCAATGTCTGTGTTAAAAATAAATACATTACAAAATATACCTGTGAACCACAAGTCATTCCCTGCTATCCTAGATTATTCAGCAATTCAAGAAAATGACCCCGGCTGCTTTACGGGTTAAACACCCAAAACAAATAACTTGTTTAGGTTATGTTGGGCCATTGGCTTTTTCATGTAACCAGATGTGTGAGAAAATTTTTGCAGCCAGTTCCATGGTTTACACTAATCATTTATTCATACCATAAAGTAAACCAACAAGAAAGAGTAAGACTCTTTGAGACTTTTGGTTTGGGGAAAGAAGTGTTGACCATTTAAAATGATCAAAATAAATTGAATATGTATTCTGAATAGGTAATGAGAGGTCAATAACAATAATGGGTGGATTTCAGGTCTTGGACTAGTATTTTCATGATTTAGAAAAAATTTCAAAGCATGTTCATTAATGCCAAAAATTCATTATGAATTCATATTAGTTCAACTACTTATAGAGTGACAGCATAAAATATCCTGCATCCAATATTTTTTTAAATCTTGCTTCTCGATGGACAATTAAAGTTGCAAACACCAGAAGCTAAAAGAATAGTAAGTTACTGACTCAGCTCAATCATGTATTTTACTTTGATCATCTCTCAAACGTTATTGCTATATAAAAAAAAAAAAAACTCGGAAAATGGTTGTATTATCCTAAAAATTATGATAGTAAGAAACTGAACTACCGACCTATTATTATCACAGTAGACTCTGCAAGTCCTGAATTGGAATAAAAGAAGATCAAATAAGACACCCAGATAGACATTATTTTTCTTAGGAAGATGAAGACAAACTGTTATACTTAATATTATAATAGTTGGATTATTGAATAAAACAGTGCAGTGAGCAAAGTGTTAAGTGCAGTACTCACAGAATCCAACTCAGATTTTCAAAACCTTTTATTGCTATGTGTAATGATGAGTAAATGATTTTGCCTGCAGTGGGATATGCAGCAAACTGTGAAAATTCATGACTCACTTTAATTTACTTGCAGGGTGTGCAGAGGATTGTGGGGCAATAATTTTTACCCCCTATGATATAATAGGGCAATTATTTACCATAATATACTGCAAGCTTTGTAAGTAAATGGATTTCCTATTGGGATGGAGCACTCATTCCTCAAACAAAAATCCACCCAGCAAGCATGACTATAATTTCTGGCACTGGCTATGGTTTACGTCATTATGCACTACCTGCTTAGCTCCTTGCACATTTTATTGAATAAGGCTGAAAATGTTATGTTTTGCATGCATCACTAAAAAAATCATTAATAAAAAAAGACACATTTTGCACACTCATTGTTATCATCCAGTTACTGTACATGCTATGCATGCAGTATTTGATCAGTATTAAAGAATAGATCTATATTTAATGTATCAAGCTCTATCTTGTTAAAGCTTTTCAAGGCAGGGATTATTTCCCCCCGGAGGTTTCAGCTCCCCTACACCACTGTTGTAATGCTACATCTTGCCTAGCTTAATACTAAGGATCAGTGTACCCTTTTTTATTTATAGGAATACATGAAGATTGGAATATTAACCTGAAAACATTTTAAGTATTTAAAGAAAACCCGCCCTTAGATAATTTATTTCAAGAAAAAACTTCACATAGGGTTTTATGTGCATTTAAAATATTTTATTTGTACCTGTAAAAAGCAACCTTTGTATAAATGTCCAAAAGTAATTTGACTGATGATGGGCACTGCATTTCGCATGTGATGTCTCCAGACCCAGCAGGCTCAAAGCTGCCATTGCAGTGATACACTGCAGTATTCCCCTGTGCACCAAACCCCTGCAGCTACATAAATGGTTATGTAGGGATTGAAGGGAGGGGCAGAGCAGCTGGGTCAGCATACATAATTGGACTCCAAGAAAAGGAAAAGGCTATGTTTTGCAAAAACAGGGGGCTATGATAGGAAATTGACTTCCTAAAATGGTCACATTTTCTAGCAAGTTAAAAAACATGTAAAAAAAAATTAATGGAAAAAACATAGCAAGTAAGCATTTAAAATAGTTGATTTTTATATACTTTTACCCTCAGTTTTTAATTTGTTAACAGAGTCTGCTTAATATGAAGATTTTTTTCTAGCTTTTCTTTTTGCTACATATTTAAATATAAAGTATATTCCACTAATAAAAAATGATGTAAGGTCCTGTCTAGATAGGTACCAAATCAACACACCAGGAACATGGGTTAAAAGGTCATGAGCATAGATGACCCCTGCTATGCTGGTACCCAATATTCAGGGGAATTCAAAAAGAGTGTCATTGAGACCCGTAAGAAAAGTGTCTATGGGTTACAGGAATAGTGTCATTATTTGCACCAAATTCACTCATATAAGGCAGCATAACATTCATCAATTTAGCACAAACCTATAAAACTGGCACTAGCTTGCAAGACAAACTTTGGGACAGATATATGCACACTGATACGTAGATAGTTTCATCTTTGTCCAAGGTGTTGCATATGTATCTGAGACAGATTTTAGTTGGATTCTTATATTCAAGGAAAGTCACACCTGAGGCATGTGTAGCATACTGTGATAGACATATAAAATATGAACGTGCATCAGACTAGTTATGCCAAAAAATACTAGGTCTTAGACATGTGCACTGCCAAAAAATTCGTTTAGTTTCGTTTCGTTTTAAATTCGGATTTGTGTTATTTCGTTTTTCAGGATTCGGGTGTGAAAGTCAATTCGGATTCGGAATTCGGATTCGGACAAAATTCGGTAGCGTTACTAAGAACGTTCGTTTCGTTTTCTGTTCTTATTCGTTTCTTATTCGTTTCGTTCGTTTGCAGCAAAAGTGACATTTGAGGGGGAAAAAATATTTTTCTCATGTCACTTTGCTCCAACGAATGAAACGAATAAGAACAGAAAACGAAACGAACGTTCGTACTAACACTACCGAATTTCGGAAATGGAAATTCGGATTCGTTTGCATTCGTTATGTCTGTAATTCGGAATTCGGATACATCCGAATGTCCGAATTTCCGAAAATTCGTCCGAATTTCAATTCGGAACGAAACGAATCGCACATGTCTACTAGGTCTTACGTTGCATCACTTTTCTTATAACCAAACTGTCAGTGTTTACTTATTGAATATGTTGCAAGCACAATGCCAGAATGAAATATGGCACACATTAGAACTACTTGAGCTTGGCAAAGGAATTGATAGAGGTCTGGAAATAGATGCAGCATGTTTTAGAATTTGGTGCAGGCATTTCTTGGGCTGCATTAGCAACATAATTCTGGCACAAATGCAATATTTTCCCCTGAATATGATTCTCATCACTTAGCAGATCTTTCCTGAAGGAGATCCTAAACAATATATCTTAGAACAGAACTTGTGGACAAACACCATACTCTTTCACACCAGTTGGTGTTCCATGTGCCCCACGTAATGCAGCAATTGCAGGGGTTTATGCACAGCTTATCTTCCCTCACCAGATAAGATGCTACCCCCTCTCTGTAAACCGTCAAAAGGTTCCATGGCCTAGGAAAGGTTTTAAACAAAAATATAGGGGTCTGTTCACAAAGCTGCCGAAGGATCCAGCCGCAGCTTCGGCAGATCCTTCGGCTAGCTTCAGTTACCAGAGGCCTTCGGTTCAGTAGAACCCAAGGGCTGCTGTACGGGCTATTCACTATAGCCTGTACAGCTTCCAAAGTTGGCTGAGCAGCTCAGTCGAGCCGAAGGCATTTGCTTCGGCTCGACTGACCCGAATCAGCGTCCCCTGGTTACAGGTAACCAGGGGACGCTGATCTGTCATTATGGTGAGAGATCTGTCATTACTGTCACTGCTAGCTCCGTCTAATTGTTTTCTATTTTTTTTCTACTTTTTTTAAACTGTTTTTCTATTCTGCTCAGTACCACAGAGGTACCGAGGAGAATAGCCAAGCTGAATCCCGCTCTGCGGCATTCGGCTATTCACTCACTGCTGTCCGGCCCCTATGAGAATAGGTTCGCCTCAGCCGATCCAGATGTTGGATCGGCTGAGTCGAATTCCTTCTGCACACTGGGGGTCGGCTGAACATACTGAGCATGTTCGGCTGACCCAAAGCAAGCCGAAGCAAGCCGATGTACAGCTGATTTCAGCCGATGTATGGCTGAAATCAGTTGTACAAGCCTGAAGTGAATAGCCGAACGGCTCACTTCACTTCGGGTCTGTTATTCACTCGGCTGCCTACGGAAGCTTTGTGAATAGCCCCCATAGTCTTTTTTCCTCAACTGCCTGTGTTGGGTCTTCTTTTTTCCGAAATGTCATCAAGAGTTTTAAGTTGGAGATCAATATTTACCCACCCTAAAGTTTTCAGCTGGGTTTGACTGAATCTAATAATGATTTGTTATAGCAATAGTAACTGCACCGTGAGAGTAAAGCTGGCCATACACCTTACAATTATCTGCAGATTTTCTGTGGTCAGATGGAAAGGGTGTAACAGATTCCTCCATCTACACCTGTGTGGATGGAGTAATCTCCACCTGGGCCAATCCGTTGCACTTTTTCCATCTGACCACAGAAAATCTGCAGATAATTGTAAGGTGTATGGGCACCTTTAGGATCAGTTCCTGTCTCTAAATTGTTCATTGTTTCTTTCAAATAATTCAATGGGAGACAGAAGACCACCACGTATTTAAACCCTTATTTTTTTTTATTAAAGCAGCAAATACATGTTTACTTTTATTGTTAAACCATAACTTTTAATATTTTCCACATCAATGTACTACTGTATTATTGGACACCTTACCAATTTAAAGAGAAGGGTCAGCACCTTATATATCCCAATACGATACAGCTAAGTTGCAGTTTAACACCCTTGGTTCCTGCACAACCTTCTGGGACATCCAGGTTGCCCAAAAGCCTCCCAGCAATAAATGTAGCAGCCTGGCGCTTTTCATTGGGGTCATTTGTATTTTCTTTTTAAATAATTTTTGACTTGCCATTAAAGGACACAGAATCAGATGTATTCTTAGACATATGTTTATATTGCTGTATACAGGAGATTTGGACACTGGCAAATAAAAGCTGCTAGTCAGCCAGCACCCCTTCCACTCCCATCATGCTTCAATTTTGTGCAAAAACAATTGTAGGAGTTATTATAAGACAAAGGGATGGGAACTGTGTTCATTAATTAATTTCAAGAAAAGGATTTTACAGTGAGTTAAACATTTTATTTTTTTAATTGTTCATTAAGGGACACTGAGACAAAAGGATTCTGAGACATATAGGATATCCAAAAGCAGTCAAACTGAGGAGTGGGCAACACAGAAAACAGCAAATGTGAACAAACCTACAAAAAACTATAAGTAAAGTGGGGGCTATCAGCAGCTCACAGAATGGCCTGAAGGGCCTTATGTCTGAAGCTGGAATAGATGAGCTCTGCACATCCAACTTGTAAGGCAGAACAGAATAGAAACAAAAGACCGGGTGCCAGCCTTGAAAATGTGGAAAACAGATTCTTAATGCTGAAAAGCCCAAGGCATGCTTACTAATCTAGAAGAATGCGCTTTGACATTAAAAGTGAAACATTATCCTTGATTCGATGGGTTTTACATTTTTTTGCTGCCTACTCCACCAAGAAGTGGTGGGATGAGAGGTAGGATGTTCCTTAGAAGAATAAGGAGGTTAGTAAGTCTGAAGGAAAATGTGGTTAAGAAGTAAACATGAAGTCTTTTATTTTAAAATAAAAAAACCCACAAATGGATCCACCGACGTAATCAAGGGTTAATCATGACATCCAGCATTGTCCACGGCGATGACAACTTGATGAAATAAAAATAAATCAATAAAAATAAATAGAAATAATAATTTTTTTTAAAACGACGACCACCGTCCCATTGGCCCGCGACGAACTCCCGCCGCATAATGTCATTTTGACAGATGCCGGCAACATAAAAACAATTGGGTAGAGCTGGCGGTGAAAGCTAGCTCTGCCCAACTGTTTACAGATGTACGGCATCTCACAGGTGAGCCATTATTGGGCAAAGTCATCATGACTTTGCCCAATCATGGCTCTTACAGAGTACTGGGCCCTGATTGGGCAAAATCTTGCACCTGACCTTTGCCACGTGTAGTGATTTCAGCTAAGAGTGTGGAATAATTCAAGAAGCTCTTGGACGATACACGCAATAGGTTGGACTTGATGAACTTGTGTCTTTATTCAACCTCAAATACTATGTAATACTTCATGTGTTTGCCAAGCACATGAACTGTCGATGTTTCGAGTCAAACTCACGCTCGGCTCGAACATCGAGCCCATCACTAGTGTTCTCCACCCGCAACAGAGATTTTAAAAACACCACTGGGTGAAGGTGCCAGCCCATGGAGTCCAGTCACTGAGGAAGTCTGTCTGCCACTTTTCCATGGCTAGATGTGCATTGTGGACAGATCTAAAACATAAAGTCCTGCCCAAGTCAGAATCGGGTTGGCTTCTTTTTGAGCTGCAAGACTTCTGGTTCCCCCCTGATGTGTAATGTATGCAACTGCTGTGGTTTTGTCCAACTGAAACCATATTGGAGGACTGTGCAGGCAAGAGGTCCAGCAATGAAGGGACAACTGAATTGCATGTAGCTCCAGGATCTTGACTGGGAGACAAGCTTCCTGTGGTGACCAAGTCCCCTGCACCACAGTTAGAACTTCCCAGACTGCCCCGCTGGCATCCATAATGAGAATCTTCCAGAATGGTGGCAGGAAAAATTTCCCTGATCCCAGTGCTGGATTTCTGACCCACCAGGCCCAGCATAACCTGAACCTGGTCTGGGTTGCCAGACATAAGTTATTATCCAGAGAATGTGTTATTTTTGCCATGCAGCCAGAATTTTCAGTTACAATGCTTTGAAGTAGAATTGTGCATATAGGACTGCCTCAAAGTAGGTTACCATAAAAATGGATAGATTCAGATTTTTATTTCTTTTGTTTTTGGATTGGGGTGAAAATAGTTTGTCAGGGGCAGACCAATCACCATACAAAACAGTTGCCAGGAAACAATGAGGACACTAACAAAAACTGAAGCATTATAATATAGGAGTGGGAGTATATATACCATAGATACAAATTTTTGTTATTGTCCAATCCTCCTGTATGCAGCAATATACTGTATGTAACTCATATATTGACCGATGTATATACTACTGTATATATATATACAAATACACACAAAAACGAATGTCAACGTTAAATAATAACATGGTGATGGATCCATGGCTGATACATTGGATGGTTGGTGCAGATTTTGAGATTTATTGAAAGAACATATTTGAAGAAATCTAATCTTTAAAGAGAAACAGTAAAGGTGCCCATACACCTTACGATTATCGGACTAAACTTTTCGTCCGATGATCGAACCGTCGTACGATTTTCGTACGACGGCCCCATCCTGCCCCGATTATCGCAAGGTTCAATCAGCGGTAGTTAGAAAAAAACACCTGGACGACTTGCGGTAATTGACCGCAATTATTTTCGTTTGCGCATGCGCAGTGTTAATCGTACGACTTTTGACGGACGGAAACGCCACCAACCATGCGAACATCGTACGATCAACCAAAGTTTTCAAACATGCTTGACCGTCAAAAGTCGTACGATTGTACAGTACTATCGGTCGGGCACTCTATTCACACGTTACGATTGTCGTACGAAAAGTCGATCGCATACGATTATCGTACGATAATCGTAAGGAGTATGGGCACCTTAAGAGTTAAAATGTTCCAGCATTTGTAATACCAATTGTTTTTATCACCTGATTTGAAATTCAAGTCATAGCCTTTTAGTTTTTGATTTACACATGCTTAATTAAAAATATAAAGTTTAGAAAATCTCTGCAGTTTATCTTTTGGAGAAAACTGTTTATTCAGGATTATTTATAATCAGCAAATAGATCTCTTATGCATTTAAGCAGCTGAGCATCTGAAAGAATCCCACATACTGTTCAAACAAAGAAAAGCATACAAACAACTACATCACAGTTTTCTTTTAATCCGAGATATACTAGCACTGATATGTTGTAAACAATCTCTGATGCTATGTTTGATGTAACACACACTCTGCATTAAAACTAGTTTACACAATGAATCTATTATACATTTTTCTACCTTTAACATTGATTAGAAAAGTTTATATTGATTTTTTAAACACAAAATCATGTTGAATATTTGCTGCTGTAAATGAGCTTTCAAGGTTGCCATTGTTTAAAAGGATGTCTTTTGTTTTCATGGTAGCAGGTATACAAATATTAATAAATGAGTAACATACTTTTATGCAATCATTTAACAAAGTTATAACATAGGTTTTTAACATAGAAATAATATGAAATATACCACTACGATTACACAACACAACATAACAATATGTTGTTACTTATCTTTAACCACCTTCCGTCCATGGCCGTTCGTGAACGGCCGGACGGAAGTCTGCTCAGAGCGGGTGGGCGTCTTAAGACGTCCTGATATGGGAATTCAAAACCTGCTTAAAGTAGGTCAAATACAGCTCAGAAGGAGGTCATCTGCAGGACAAATGCCCCTGTCAATGAATTTTGAATGATCCCAGAAGTGTTTCAAACTGATGCCAATGAATCCCAAAGCTTGTTTACACTGTCCTTTATGCAATTTTTACATGGACTTCCAAATGCCAAGGTTGTCAAAAACTGATATTTTAATGAATGTTTTAACTCATCTTTTTTAATCATATATTCTAAATTATGGGGTTTATTTTCCATCTGAGGATAGTGAGCAGAGCCTTGTAAATTATTCCTATATACCCCATATACCCTTCAGAGCTAATTATTCTAAACCACATACAGCTGTTTCAGGCTTGTTGGCCTTCATCAGTGCAATATAAGACAATGGCTTCTATGGAGTAGCACCTGGGGACCAACAAAAAAGTATAGTCTAGAAGGTTATTCTACCCAAGCAAGGAAATGATTTACCCCCATGGAACCTTACTAGCCCCAAATGTTGCACAATTTCACTCACTAGCGAGAGAAGTGAAACATTTAGTTTAGGGTTGCACAGATACCAAGTACAGTACTCGGTACAAGTACGAGTACATGTACCGATACTTTTGAGCTCCAAGACTACACTAGAGAAAAATTCGAAAGTTAGGAGGCAGCTGTCATGTGTAAGTAGCACACGGAGCTCCTGGGATTTGTACATCTCTGTTTTAATGTACGATTTTGTTTTTATAACTATAAATAAAGGGAGGCACAGATACCAGTTTTGTGAGTACGAGTACTGGTACTTGCCGAGTACTTACAAGTACGAGTACTGATACATTTTTGTTTATTGTCATGTGACAGTTTTTCTAAAACAATACAGGCTAATGATTTCAGGACAGTGGTGGAGCGCCAGAGCCAGGTCCCAGCTGCAACAGCTGCAACCCTGGTAGTTCTCATGAAAATGCCAAGTATCTGCACTGGTACTCAAAAAGTATCTGTGCATCCCTAATTTAGTTGATCCAGCTACCAAGAAAGCAATTCCATAAGATAATGTTAGCAATACTGCCGAGTTGCCCCAAGTAGCAGAAATATAAGTTATAGTGGAATATATAGAAATATAAGTTATAGTGGAAATATTGTATCTACATATGTCACAAACTGATATAAGAACATTACATGCTAGTCAAGTCATCTTTCTGGAGGCATACTTTTTGAGTGTAGTTGAACTTTATGGCAGTGAAATAAAGTAATATGTTGTAAAAAATTCCCAATCCTGCTAATGAAAAGTCTTCAGCAAATAAAGTATAACATATTTTATAAGTAAATAGTAAAGTTATCACGAATATATACAGGTAGGTGATAACCAGAATTACTTGATACATGCTCAGATATTCTCTGCAGTGTGTTGTAAAAGTAATTTAAAATGGAACCCCTTTAAGTTAAACAAGCATGGGACTACAAAGTATTGAAACACAGCTCTGTAATAGTACACCACATGCGTGTACACATTACAACAAAATAAAGCAGGTGTGAGGCTAGTGTACACATGCATAAGACACAGAAGCAAGTCATGAGTAACACATTTTCAGATGATGGCTTGCATTTGTGATATGTGTGAGATGCTTTTACACTGACCGGTATTAATGCAAAGCAATAGGATTGACTGTAAAAGCAACAATAAATGCAAGTGAACACTGAGCCATAAGAGCCAATTCAAAATTCAAACACTGCCTTTCAGATCCTTCCAAACTGCGAGACAAATGCAACTCAGAAGCAACACACAAACACCTGTGTACTATAAATATGATGTGTACAGTATAGGGAAGAAGAGCCTGCATTTCAAAAGACTAAGTGCTTTATTTTATACCTTTGCGTTCCTCTTCAAATGATATTAGGTTTGATACAGTGGAAAAGATGGCATATATCCAATCCGTAGTGTCGTCCACAGCATCATGTATAATTCTGACTGGATCGTTTCGGAGTTTGCTAATGGTTCCTCCTAAACACATAATTCAAAACAAAAAAGAAGTGAAAAGGGTTTAGCTCATTGTTCTGACAATAGGTCTTGTACATTAATTAAACAGCACCCTGTATTACCCCTAATATGATTAATTATGTTATAAGAAGTGTTCACACTTGTAATTTAGTAATAAACATAATACTGTGAACGTCAATAGTAGAGAATTTAAACATTGTCCATATTCCATTCATAAAAGCTTTAGTTTATTTTAAACAGTCATATTTAAAGCCCAGTTAAAGTCACCAAAACTAAAAATCAGTCAGCTAGACATTGTACTAGCAACCTCCAAGGTACAGTAATATTCATATATAAAAAGAGGAACACTTCCAAAATACACTAAAACCTTTTTATTTTAATAAAGCAAGACCATTGCCTACTATCATCACTGTACTCATGCTTGCTTTACTTGGGGGTCTCATGTGGACCCACACTTTATCCATTTCAGGACCATAGCATGTACCTGTATGTTCTGGTCTTGAAGTGTGTATACACAGATAATGGCTGCAGGTGCAGCCATGAGCTTGGTGTCATTTTTTTCAGCAGGTGGAGGGATTTTGAGTACGTGTGGTGTGGGTGGCTGGTACAAGTGATAAGAGCCAACTTATCACTTGTACCTACATCTAAAAGGTACCATCACCCTGCACACCCCACCCTCCTGCAGGGTTTTTCTGGCTTTGCCACTCCTCTGGGTGGTCCTGGATCAATCTAAACAGTGTCAGGATGGAGAGCGAGAGCAGACTGAGGAATGTCCATGTCCCAATCTGCTCTATAATCAATGAATCAGGAAGCACTGTACTCTCAGTGCTTTCTGCTTCAGAGCTGTCAGAAGCCTCTAAAGTGCCAGTTACACAGGCGATCAAGCACATTCCTGTGCTTGATTATATGTATTGGAGGGCAGGAAAGATATCAGGGGGTCTTATATACCGCTGATGTCTCCATAAAGAGAACCTGTCAAATCTAAACACTTTCAACGCTTCTTAGCCCTGTGTGATAGCAATAAAGTTAAGTGAAAAAACTTCTAGCACAATATACAGTATATGCCTCCTGCCAATAACTATTTTCTGAAAATTCTATAACTTGCAAATATTTTCTGTAAAAATAAATAAAATGGGTATATGTTAACATGGTGAAATCAAATATACTGTACATTGTTATCGATCACAAAGTTCAGATCTGAGGTTAATTATAAAACAGAAGAAAGAGGCACTCAAGCTTAATCTACAATCGTAATTATTATGTTTTACTTATTATTAGACCTGGAAGTTAGATACACTAATTTCTGTACCTCAGTCCTTTACTGAAGGAACATTGGTGAGGTCCAATGGCACAACACTATAATGTTTACCACCATCTATAACTGCAGTGTTGCACTACAGTAAGCAAGCAGTGAGTACTCAACTGAGTTACAATGGAAACTATCAAAACAAGTAAAAGGATGTGAGCAAACAAGGTGCACATTTTCATGATGTGAACATACTGTGGAATTTTTCTAGACAGCAGATATGTGCCTGCTCACAAACAGAATAATGTTGGGAGTAGACGCAGGTTGTTTAGTGTTGTGATTAATGATAGGTTAAAAGTATTAGTGTAGTTTTTTAAGGAAAATGCTAATGGTTTTGGGAAACTTTTCTTTAGTTTTAGACTGGTTAGTATCTGTGTGTTTACTATATACAATCTTTATTTTACAAATAAACATTTAACAGAAATGACGTCAAAAGCACTGTGGGTTAACTAGAGAGACAGCACAGCAGATCCCACTTGCTTTGCAACACAGCTATCTGACTGAAACATGGATGGACTGTGTCATTGAAAAAGAAATGAGTCACTGTAGATTGTTTTGTAAACGATAGGCCTCCTTTATGAAAAAACAAGGTGGAGGACCAAGAGAACCGCAACTGGCGGAATAATCTGCGGATTCGGGGCCTACCAGAAGCTAAGGCCGACGCGGATCTCATGGCCTCCCTGCAAGGTATATTTAACACTATCCTGGGGAGACCGGTCACTACGCCCATACGATTTGACAGGGCTCACAGAATTTGAGATAACAAAAAATTATCCTGTGCTGAATTAGACTGACTGTTAGCAACATGGATTTCTAAACAAGAATTCATGTAAGTGTTTCAATGTGATCTTAATTTTTAACATTTGAGTTAACATTTGGATTTAAGAACACTTTAAAGTATATCTAAACCCAAACCTTTTATTCTAGGTGGATATTTATTGCAATTATTGTCCCCCTCTCTAACTTTTCTGGTGAACAATGAGGGACATTTTTAAGTTGTCCCCATTCAAGAGATGAGGGAAAATAAGTCATTCAGCCCACCTACAACTAACTTTGCAGTTTTGGGTGGAATGACCCTTAACACACACAACATTTTTCCCCATTTTCTAAATAATTTTTTCTCAGGCAAATATTTCCATAACATTATAATATGGTAAACTAAGTTGACTTTTTTAAACCTTCATAAATGTACATATGAAGGGAATATGATCTAAGAATGCTTTTAGTTTGGTTTAAAGCACTGCTCACTACAGACTGATTTTGTTAGAACAAAGAGCAGTAATAGAACATCTACAGGTACATAGTACAATGTGTACAGTAAGACAGCATGATAACTTTTAGGTAATAGCAAAAACCCTGGACATGGAACACTTAAGCTTATATAATGGTAGTTAAGTGACTGTTTCATTGTGTTGGTGATGCATTATGTGAATGATGTGTTTAGCGTATGGTAGTATTACGGCAAAAGACAGCAATGCTAAAAAAGGAGAGCTGGCCATGTTGATGTACTTGCTAGTGTTGCCTTCTGACAGCAGAATAATGGTAACCTTTCAGCAACTAATGATTTAATTCATCAAGGCTGACCCAATTAATGGGTGAAGGACCAAGAAAGAAGGGTGACTTTCCTCAAATTCTAATCTGAATACGTTTGTACAAGACTCAATTTGCTACTAAACTATAGTCGCTGACAGCATATAAGCAAAAGGAACCAAATACTTAAATCCAGGTAAACTGACAAACTTCCATTAATTCTATGCATGCTTTGTTGTAATTAATTGAATGTATTTTAATTACATTTGTTTAATTGTTTTAAACTGTAATCTATGGTATTACTTTCAGTGCTCCATTATACATTTTCATTATCTTCTGCATTTCAGATTTCTATCTGAGTCACAGTGGCTAGATAGTCTGAATCTAGAACCATGCTGAGTGACAAAAATAGTCCCTCTTTGGATTTCATATAGAACAATTCTAATAATTTAATGTTACTGGGACTGAGGGGAAGGAGTTTAAAGAAGCACCTGTTCCATTTGGTAAAAATTAAACACATAGCAGTAATTAGAGGCTTAAAATGGTATCATGCTCCATGTGATGAAATATATAGAAGTGATATAAAAAGTATTAAATTAGAAAAACCTAATCTCTATCTACAATCATCACCATTTTGTCAAAAACTCTCTGTGACCATAATCAGATGACTAAAAGATATGTTTGAATTGACTAATCTAATCCATATTTAAGTTTTTTTAATAGATATGAATATTGCCAACACAATGCAGCATCTATATAATAAGACTATATTGCATGTAATCAAGTCAGTCAGTGTATATAAAAACAGCTGATTCCTGCATATCAACCAGGCTTAGTGCATGCTTAGGGCAAAACAGCTGCATGAGACAGCTGCTTCTAATACAAACAGTGGCATAGTGTATTTGGCAACTTTTATGAGTTATGAAATGTATGGTGATTTGAATTGAAAAGTCTATAAGAGTGTAATTAAAAGGAGCTGAGAAAACTTTTGAAAATCCACTCATCTAAAGAATAGCACCATCTGCTCCTCCTATCTGGCAGATTAACACATGCCATTTCACCAATACTTTTTCCATCATCTGTTTTTCCTATTTTGTATAGCTTTGTTATATACTAATTTGAAAACTTCACAGTGTAAAGCTTGTAGCAGGCAACCTTTCTCCCTTTCTCTTTGCTATGGTTTTGACAAAATAGGGCCTGGAGGTACACTGAGGATATTGTGGGAGTAAAATAACCCCCTTGTTGATGCCAGTAAAAGCAATAATAAACTTCACAATTGGTGTCAGTGCCAGCTATAATAAACCCCCAGAATGTGTCACGGCCAGAAATTTCCCACAGCAAGTGTCAGGGCCAGCAATTATAGTCCCCAGCAATAACCCACAGCAAGTGTCAGGGCAAGCAAATCCCCCCAGCATTAAAATAACCCCAGCACTAAAATAACCCCGGGTACCATTATAACTCCTAGCACCACAATAACCCACAACACAATAATATAACCACCAGCACAATAAACTCCAGCTGTGCTCAGCTCTGCATGCTTGTTGCACTGCTCAGTTCTGCACCTCGCTTGCACTGCACAGCTCTGCACTCCTTCCTTAACCACTCAACTCTACACCCCTCTTGCAGTACTCAGCTTTTCTCTCTTCTGAATCCCTCTTGCACTGCCTAGATCTGCGCTGCTCAGCAATGCACCCAGACTTGCTCAGATCAGCTCTGCCCCCAGTCTTGCTTAGTTCTGAACCATCCTCACTCAGCACAGCTCTGCATCTGACCTTTCTTATCTAAGCTCTGCACCCAGCTTTGCTCTGCAAGCAACCTTGCTTGGCTCTGCACTCAGCCTTGCTCAGCTCAGCACTTGTTTATCTCTGCATCCAGTCTTGCTCAGCTCAGCTTTGTCCCCAGCTTTGCACAGCTCTGCACCCAGCCTTGCTCAGCTCAGTATCCAGCTTTGCTTAGCTGTGTACTCCTCCATGCTCAGCACCCAACCATGCTCTGATGAGCACTATTGATGGGCTCAGGCGTGTTCGCAGCTCCACGTGCCGAGCCCGCCAGGAAGCTGACAGCACCAGGATAATGTATCAGTACCTGTGATTGGCGCTGCGGCGCTGTCAGGGATACCGGCACAGGTGACCCCACACCTGCGCAGGTACCCACACAGGCAGACCAAACACGTGTGACCACACAGGACAAGGCAGAATGTATGATATACCTTTTATTATATGGAGCAAAACATAACACAAACCAAGCACATACAAATGGATAACATAAAGTAACAAAAACTATGAGTAAACCACAGAATACCCACACAGGGTATAACAGGGCTGGAAAACCTGGGGAGCAGGACTCAGGAACATAAGCAGGTTACCGGACTCGGGAACAGAAGCAGGTTACAGGATGCGGGAACATAACCAGGATACAGGACTCAGGAACAGAAGCAGGTTACTGTACTCGGGAACATTAACAGGATACAGGACTCGGGAACAGAAGCAGGTTACAGGACTCGGGAACAGAAGCAGGATACAGGACTCGGGAACAGAAGCAGGGTACAGGACTGGGGACTCAGGCTTAACAGGAAACACCGAGCCACAGACCTGACCGCAGCAAGGGCCCAAGCACCCTCCAAGCACCCACCCTCCAGCACCAGGCGGCGGACGACCGGCGGCAGCCGGGAGACACACAGAGGCGAGCACCAGAGCCGCAGCCTCCAGCACCATCCAGTGGAAGTCTGGCACCCAGCAGTCCCTGGCTGCCTGGAGACCCCTCCAGGTGAGTACGGAAACTGCAGGGCTCAACTCCAGCACCACCTGGAGGCACTCTGGATCCCAACAGGCGCTGTCAGCTTCCTGGCGGGCTCGGCGCGTGGAGCTGCGAACACGCCCGAGCCCATCACTAATGAGCACCATGCCTGACTTTTACAAAATAAGCTGGGGCCAGCAGAGCAGAGACAACATTGATTGCATGATGGTAAGAGGGAGGAGGGTGGCCATCAGCATAAATTACCTGTACTCTGAATTGGGCCCCTCTGGTGACCGGTGGTCACTTTCTTTCCCTTATTGGTGCTGCAAGCTCTTCCTTTCCACTTCCCCTTGTGTCAGAATGCAACTTTTATGTGGCATATCAATCCACCAGAGTTGCCTACCAGAACTATAAAAAAAAGTGCCTGGAGCCACAGGGAGATGTGGGATTCTGCAGAGATTCTGGTAAAGTCTCCGGCTGCTGCAATACACCATTCATGTACTGATGGTGAAGATAATAATATAAAAAACTATAATTGGTAGTATTAAAGGTTTTGGGCAATGTGACCGAGAATGTGGGAGACACAGAACACACACACAGAGCAGGAGTAGTTTTATGCACCTTCCGGGGAAGGAGCTCTTTAATAAGAAGTCAACACACATGGTTTAGTCCGGCACAGTGAGAATAAATGAAACAGGGTCACAGGGCAGCAATCTGGCACAGAAAAGGTCAAGTCCACAGGGTCTCACGGCAGCAATCCTGGCACAGAAAGTGTTAAGTCCACGGGGTCTCAGGGCAGCAATCCTGCCACAGAAAGGGTTAAGTCCACAGGGTCTCAGGGCAGCAATCCCGCACGGAAAGGGTTAAGTCCACAGGGTCTCAGGGCAGCGGTTCAAGTGCAGAAAGTTTTAAATCCACAGGGTCTCAGGGCAGCGGTTCAGGCACAGCAAGAGTTATTACTCACACTCAGCAGCTTGACCTTTTCAGCTTGGCTCACTTCTCTCTATTCCAGGTGGAGGTCCCTTTAAGCACACAGCCAGAGCCCTGCCTTAGCTCAGGCTCTGCTGTCAGTCAGTGGGAAGAGGAACTGTCTTCCAAGCCTGCCCACAGCTCTTAAAAGGCTGTGAGAGGCTCAGGCATGAGAGGGGAGGAACAGGGGCAGGCACAGGAGGTTGCTCAGCAGCCAGCCTCGCCTCCTAATGCCTGTGTGGCCGTCGGGGACACAGCCTTTGTCTTTGGGGGGCCACTAGTGGTGGGAATTCGGGGCCCCACACTTGGGCACGGGCACAGTGCCTGGCGCCCAAGTGCCGGGAACCCTGCTGGGTATAATTTCCTCTGAGCTTTTGATCTGCTGCTTGCTGTGATGCTGGGGGGACAGACAACTGTACGACTTCCTGCAGCCTTTGATCTCCCTGCCAGTGCGGCTGGAGATCAAAGGCTGCTTGTTCCATGACCTCTGTTAGGGGTCATGGGTTGTGTGCCTCTGCTGGGGGTGGGGGTAGGTAGTGTGGTTGCACAGTGGAGGAGGTTGTGCAGCTCCCTACAGCCTTTGATCTCCTGGGCAGTGCGGCTGGAGATCAAAGGCTGCTTGCCATTCTGCTAGGGGCCGGGGGTTGTGTGCCTCTGCTGGGGAGTTGGACAGTAACAGGTAACATTACTAACCACCTAAGATCATAGGACAATGAAGGATAAGAAGCAATGAGACTAGTGGCAAAGACTCTAAGCAACTGCTGTTGTGTGTTATGGGGGCTGTGTCTCATGTCACATCTCTTTCCAGCTGGCTTGTTGACAGTATGGGAAGGTAAATAGTAGCCTGATAATTAAAATACCTTGAACAAGTAAACTGCTGTGTGTTAATCTCACATTTATAAAGCTGTTATTGCAGAAATATGAAAAAAATCAAACTAAGGATTCACAGACTCGTCTATTCTATATAATTCAATTGTGTAGAGTGAAAGTTGCTGTACCCCTTTCATTCCAAGGCAGTAAAGAATTATCTTGGCCTTCAGTTATCAGTTTCCCATTGTGTATGAACCTAATAAATACATTCCCTGTATACTGAGAAAATGTCATGATATTAATCCTGTAAGTGTTCTAAACAATGCACTATGTCAGTATTCCTGTTTATAAGATTTGATGCAGCTTTATTCATTCCCACAAGCCTTGAAAACAAACTCACAGCATAAACCGTTGCAGTCATGTCAGTGTGCAATATATGTATATAACACCCAATATTATTTTCAGCAATGCACTGTGTGGTGTTTCCCTTAACCTACTACTTGGCTAATGTATACAACAGTTTGTTAAGGTACATTTTTTTAATTATCTCTACTAAAAAAAAGTGCAGGTTCACCAGGAGGCAGCCCAACCTGCTTAAAGGCACAGGGTCTCCTGGCAAACCTGCACCCAATTCACACTTTGCTATACAGATGTTCCTCGCTTACCGACTTACCTGTTTTGCGACCACTCACACTTACGACGGACCACCGATCGACCTTGCGCGTCAGCGTCAGTGCGCCGTGTCGCCGGCGGAAGTGGAGTCCTCCAATCTTCACTGCGGGTCCCGGTAAGTATTTTCATTGCCCGATGTACAGTACACTGTTCGGTACTGTACATCGGCAACGCTATACAGTACTGTACTAATGCAGTACAGTACTGTATAGAGTTCCTCACTTAACGACCAATCCATTTAACGACCTGGTCGTAGGAACGGAACTCGGTCGTTAAGTGAGGAAT
The DNA here is from genome assembly GCF_000935625.1 of Nanorana parkeri. NCBI lineage: Eukaryota > Metazoa > Chordata > Amphibia > Anura > Dicroglossidae > Nanorana > Nanorana parkeri. The sequence continues at coordinate 29,057 of NW_017307908.1, forward strand.
ACCTGTATATGCTCCAAAATGGAGCCTCTCATAGATTAGAGTTCGGACCACACTACACAGAGGGGCCTTAATGAGGCAGTGTGGCTTCCACATATTCTGCAGAAGACGTGCAACTAAGACCTCTGTTTATAACCTTAGTAATTGGACAGTGTTTTTTTGCAAGCTGGCTGGTGAGTGTGCTGGGAAACATTTTGAACGTCATCTCTGCCCTCCACTAGCATGTGGAATGAAATGTGTCTGTGTCACTGGACCAAGCTGTCAGTGGCAGGATGCACATGATGATAGACAAGTGGTTCATTAAGCATGGGCAAGGATGCTACATATTCAGAAGTCAGAAGTCAAACTTCTGACAGCTAAGGAAGGATGCAGGATAAGGCACACCACTGGAGCTGGTACATGTCTCATCTGATGGTGACAGCACAGTGACCTTACCCTCTTCTCCTCATTGACCTAATCCTCTTACTCCTTAGAACCAGCAGTCCACCCAATTTCTCAGAACATTTGCAACATCCAAGGCTAATGATGCCAAATTTGTTGCAGCCTGTATGCCTGGGGGATGGGAGCCACATTGGGCCAGAGCTGCTGGCAGCTCTCCAGGCCTAGGCCAATAGTGGCTGACCCTACACCTTCTATATCCAGGCAAGGTTGTATGTAACAATGACACTACCCTGACCTTCATCTGAGAAAAAATCACACATGTATCTTGCCTGGCACATCTCCTAAACTTGGTGGTGCAGTGGTTCCTCATGAATTACCCTGGTTTCCAGGAGGTAATTCATCAGGCTGAAGTGTTTGTGAGAACTTTAGGTAGTCATGTCCAAGCAGTGTTAGCTTGTCAGACATTAAGCCAACATCAGCTGCCAGCCAACTACCTCCCTATGAATTGGAAAGTGAAGGGAGGGAAGAGTTTTTACCCATTAATTTTGTCAGCAGCACTCCCTATGCTTTCCCTATCTCAGCTAAAGCACACTGGTTATCCACCCTTTGATAGTAAGTGGGTTGGCTTATCCAAAACCCCTGTTTATTGTTGCTTCTAAGCCAGCTTCTAAGCCAGCTGACCTAGGTTCAAAGGTCAGGTAGTGCATTGTGGTTAGTATGGCAAATTCCTATACTATTTTGCTCAATACAAAAATATTGAATGCACAGGATTCACCCTGAACCCATGGAAGCAAAGAACCCACACCTCATTCCTAAAGTCTTGTAGAGAAAATTTGTCCCTACTGTGATCAAAGCTCTCTGTTTGCTTTTTTGGGGTTGCTTTAAGTGCACAAAAACAGTAGTTCATTCAGGGTGTGTCACACCAAGGTAAATATATCACTGTGTATAGAAGTCTTTAGTCACCATAGCAATAAATTATCTTAGTGCTATGAGTATAATTTATAAGTATATAAGTATAAACCAGCAAGAGTTTTCTAAATATTTAAAGTGCAATGTGACTGTGGAGTAAAGCACAATTTTTGTACAATGTTATGTGTTATAGTATACTGACTTTGGAGGAGATTTGCCAAAGTTATTTCATACCAGTCTACCAAACACAAAAAAATATAAACACCCCATTACAGAAAGTTACAGAGAAGGAAAATACTGAGGATGAGAAAAAGCATGAAGGTTTTAAACAGATAATACAGGGAGGGTTAAATATGATTCTGCACTCCACATACTGGCCTACACATTGCTGTTTTTAGAATGTTCATCATTTACATATGAATCACTAGCTATTTCTTGAAGGTATCCAAAGACATGGATTGATAAAAGTAACAATTAAATTATATTTATATAGAATAAAGGGTCAGTACTTTACAACCTAGTTTTCCTGATTGGTTCTATTCAAGAATTGCTCACTCTGTAATATTCCTAATTGTTTAACTACCTGCCATCCATGGCTGTTTGTGAACGGCCGGACGGACGTCTGCTAGGAGCGGGAGGGCGTCTTGGGACGTCCTGCCCCTCCCCCTTCTCGTGTGCGGCACTCAGCGCGCACACGAGAGGGAAAACCTTTAAGTGGTTAATTAATGTAATGTGTTTTGTGATTTCTTTCATGAAAAAGTTTTGTACACAATGCAAAAAGTTTGTGGGGGGGTTTTTTACATGGAACACCTTATGTATGGATGTACACAATGTAAATAAGTATGCATACCAAATTTATGTTACAATATACAGCAGAGGCATAAAAAACTTTTATCTTTCATCATTAACCAGCTGTGGACATTTCTCATACTACACACGCACAACATTTTTTCTTGTAAATAATATTGGCATTTGTATTCTGCTTTTACCATTCTCCTTCCCACAGCTCTTTGGCCACATTTGCTAGCAATTCCCTGCTGTCATTTAGACAGCCAGGGCATGTTTTAAGTTTAACAGGAACTATCAGAAACTAGGAAACTGACAAATTTCAGCAAGGATCTATTAAGCATCTATTAAGCATTCCACCATGGAAAAGACCACTAGTGAGAGTGTACTAGTCATTGCTATAGCAGAGTATTGATATCTCCGGAAATCTCAATATAACCAGTTCCATATTTGGGGAAAAACAGAAGGAACTGAGGTTTATTGACCTTGTAACTCAATAAACCCTTCTCGAAAGAGATGGGTCTTAGAAGAGTTAGGCATGTAGAAAATGTACCAGCACACATATGACTTGTGTCAACAATCCATCTTCTTTATTGAGGTAGACTGTCAAATAACAACGTTTCGGGGCCACCTAGGGTCCCCTTCACCAGGAACTGATGTTTATTGACCTTTTAAATCAATAAACCCTTCTTGAAAGAGATTGGTCTTAGAAGAGTTAGGCATGTAGAAAATGTTACCAGCACACCTATGACTTGTGTCAACAATCCAGTTTCTTTATTGATGTAGACTGTCAAATAACAATGTTTCGTGGCCACGTAGGGTCCCCTTCATCAGGTTTTTAATATGAAACCTGATGAAAGGGACCCTGCGTGGCCCTGAAAATGTTTTATTTGATAGTTTCCATCAATAAAGAAGATGGATTGTTGACACAAGTTATTGGTGTGCTGGTAATGTTTTTTTACATATCTGAAGATATGCAGCACCATGTGTGGTTACTACAACACCCACCTTTGTACTTAGGGGTTCTGGTAAGGAGTGCAGCAGTTCCTCTCTAAGATTAGAAGAGTTAGGCATCAAGAGGAGTGAGATGGTCCTAATTGTTAACAGACTTTATTGAAAAAAAGAAGTGGGGGTAAGATCTGTGGTTCACATGGGAGACTCTGATTGGCTACAAACTATTACAGCTGAGGACAGGGGTTCTCCTGCTCTATCAACAGATACCCTGTGTTGAAGCAGGCACACAGTGCAAAAACCAAGAGAGTCAAGTTAATGACATAAGAGTTTCTTTCTGTTCAAGGGTAAGTGAATAAGCCATAGTGCTTTACTAGACATTAATAGACATTTAATAGACATTATTGCCTTGGGCGAGACAAACTTAGGTGCTTCTAAAAGGCCATCACTACTAAAGTAGTAAAGCCTTAGACATTTGATTCACCAGTTCCAGACACAAGGGTTTTGCTTTGCGTGTGAGAGATGCCTTTTAAAGGATTTGATCCTTTGTGACATGGTTTTACAACCATGTCACAATGGTTTACAATGGTGTTTAGACTTCAATAGGGAGGCCAAATGTGAAATCTCTAAAGGTAGAGATGCCACCAATCAATGTGGTGGTATGTCTGTTAAGTTTAAGAACTAGAGGGTCCACAGAAGGCAGGGACCATTTAGGAATACATTCCCTGTCCAAAAGAAAAAAAACTTTGTCATATTGTCAGGAGGAAACCATGATTGCATTGGTTGTTCCCAGTCCACAGAGAGGAGAGTTTAACTTACTGAGTGTATGTGTAAGGTCTTTGCCCTATGCCCTATACCCTATACCCAGTACAACAGGTTGATGCTCTAGATGCATAGTAAATCGTACTGCATTAATCAGATTGGAAACAACAACTTGCATATCTGGGTTATGTGGAACCTGTTTGAAAATAGTTTTGTCAGAGGTTGTAAAAGTGCTGAATTTAAATCAGAGATGGTAAAAGAAACATCAAACACTCTGACACTCTGACAGATAAATGCCCAGTAAGGTCAGAAGTAGACTCTTCTGAGGAAGGTGCTGGAGCACGACTAGAGCTTCTGTAAGCTGGTTGATTCATTATTTGTGTACAAAATGACACAAGTTCAGAAGTGCATGTACATGGCCTAGAAGACACAGTACAGATCACAGGCTCAGACAGTGGAGCTACAGAAGCTGCTTATGAGGATGACCCTATAAAAATAGTGGCCCAGGATGGAGATTACAGGTTGATAACTTTTAAGGATGGGGTGTGTGAACCCCATGAGTGTGTATCAGTGAGGTCACCCACCGCAACAGGACTTCCTATGAACTTCCTATGAACATAATTTAAAAGACCTCTTGCACCTCTTATTGGTAAACAACTAGGCCCAAACTGAGGCAAGGCCTTGCATACTCACAAACCCAGGTAGTTGGTACAGATGAGGATTGTAAGTGACTAGAGGTGAACAAATCACTGTAGGCAGGCAAAAAGCAATACCAGAGACCAAATGATCTATGATCCACTTAAAAGCAGCAGTATTAGCAGCAACAGGAAGGTGCTTCCCCTTAGAGGGCAGGAAACAAGCCCATGCATGCAACACTTCTCCTAGAGGTTAATGTTAGTCCTGCATATCCTGAGACTTGACTGTTACCACAGTATAAAAAAGATAGGAAATTTATTATGGTGCCCAGAGAGTCCAAAGTGTGAGGTAGCTGCCTTTATTAAGGTCCCTCCTGCCAAACTCTTTAAATAATGAGGGATCATGCCACAATGACGTGCCACAGCATTAGCACTGGAAAGTGCTCTCTGGGCCACCAATACAGTACACAAAGGACTGAGAAGTAATTTGAGCAGAGTTAATTACCCAAAGGTAACATATCAGGATATGTTAACCATAATCAGAGATTTACTCAGAGAGTGAGACTGCAGGGACTCAGTAACAACAGAAGCTGTGCCAAACCTCTGGACCTGGAAAGTGCTCTGTGGCTACTGACACAGTTTACAAGGGTCTCAAAAACTCCACAATGTAGAGTCTAGTGTCCAAAGGAGATTTACCAATTTGTTTTTGCTACTACTAGAGGCATATTAACAAAGGGAGTCTTCAGAGACTGGGTCAAACTGTGCTTTGGACTTGAAAAGCACTTTTCGGCTAAGACAGTACACCAAGTGGTGAAATACAGAGCCAAGTGCCCAAAAGATAGGCTAGCACTGCAACCTTTGATCCGGCAGGGTTTGGATATGGCCTCTTAAGCAAATGCTGAGGATTCAATTACTCAAATAGCTGTTGAATAGAGACCAGCAGCATATTGGACGTTTTATAGAGGAAAAAACAGTTCCTGTTTTGTCAAGCATGTTGCTAGACAAAACAATTTGTAAAAATTAGTAAAACAATATATAGTTAGAGTTTTTCTCATCAAATGTGTAGAAAAGGTGCCCAACCTCCTAGGACATTAGCAAAAAAAAAGAAGCATGATGGTTAGGGACGAGGTTATGTCGGGACTAGCCTTCAACTTTTTTTTCATTTGCCGGTGTCCACCTCCTGTGAAAAGCTGCGTATAACCCAAATGTTGAAGAATTACCATATTATATTTTGTGTAATGTTGGCTAGATTTATCTGCATTAACCTGCATTATACACATTTAGATTTAACTTGAATAATAACAAATGTTACAGGCACTAAAGAAGCAAGCACTTTTGTTAATTATATTATTGTATTCCTATCTATTCAATTGAAATTATTTTTTTTAAATGATCATTTGTAAGTTAAATTAAGTAAATGTGTCTATGACAATTACTTTAATAAATATATTTGATCATGTTCTTCTGTATACCATGGTCATCTCTGCAGGTATTGTACCACCTTAGAACAGTTAGAATGGGGTTAAATTATTAAAGGAAAATAGGCTGTTCTCTTTGCAAGAGAACTTTACTTTGTGGAATTATTTTACCTTTGCTCAGTGAATGTGGTACAAATGTGCTTTGCAAAGAATACTCAATCACGTGCAAAGAAAATTTAAAAATACAGTATTTGTGTTTCAAAATAATTGGATAATGGAGGCCATCAGAGTTTAACATCATTGAGTAAGCTAAGGGAAATTCCCTTGCAAAGTGAAAAGCCTACTTGTCTTTAGTAAATTAATCCCGATGTCATGATTACAACAAAACATGGCTGAAAGGCTCTGTATGTAACTGTTCCTATTCAATAAAGATTAAGCAGCTAATTTATAGAACTTTGGACATCTTAACTGACTGCATGCATGCATGCTTGCATCCTCCTGTATATGCTAACACAGTGTTTCTCAAGCAGGGGTAAATGAACATCTGAGGGTATCTGAATACATTCAGAGAGGTACTTCAGTAGCTTTGTGCAATATAGGCAGCCATAAATCACCTCCCAAAAACAGTGAATTGGTAATAGGTTGTCAGTTTACAAAAGCTACCCACAGAGCCCATGCTACTGAGCTGGGGAACATAGAAATATAAACTTTCCTCTGTTCAGAAAGGGCTTCCCTACTGGAAGAACAGATTTAAATCACTGGGCTTGGAATTCTGGGAATGTTTGTCTTGAACAACTGAATATAAGGCAATTTCAAGTACATCTATTATAATACAGTGGAATGCAAAAAAGTCAGTATAGGAAAACAGTAAGATTTGATGTATATGGGGTACCTGAGCATGTGGTGGACTTTCACTAAGACCAGCTGTTTACTTTACCATGATCTGTGAATGGAGAAATTACAAGTCCCATCTGCTACCGCAGTAGAGGGACTTGCAGTTCTCAGTGAAGGTACAAGTGCAGTGACGTCACTGCATTTTTAGTCCACTCATTTCTTCTCCTATCCCTTAGCTGAAAGTCTCTAAATCGGTACGGACAGGGGCTGAGAGGAAGAGTCTGCAGAGGCCAGAGCACTCCACTCACGATTCAGTTATGGTAGCTGCAATGCTTTGCAGGCTCAAAAACAAAATATAATAAATGCTCATATATCTTTTATTAATGTGTGTGCATTTCCTATTTTCTGCAAAAGCTAGATTATGCTTTTAAAGCATACATACCTATTTTTCTGTTATTTGTTTTTAGAAAACCTGTACTGAGAGACATATGTGGGGCTGCCACTGATGACCTGATGACTGATGACATCAAACCATTGAATTTAGAATAAAGTTAGAACTCTCGGTGTGCAGAACATTTCCAGTTCTGTGAATCAGAAAGTACTGGAGCCAGTAATGGCCAGGCAAATAACATTTCAGAAGAAAGTCAACAATAGCAGCCCACATATTTCTTTCAGTATACTTTTCTTCTAAACACTATATGCAGCTCAACTATAGACGTGGTTTGCAAAAAGGATAGCTAGGAGCCTTGGTTTAAAAATTATAACACAAAACATAAATAAATGTACAGAGAAGTCTAAGGACATGGGAAAGGAAATGAAGAAGAAAAACATTTGCCATCTAGTAAGTCATTTGAATGTGGAAAACACTATTATGTCGGTGGACAAATTATTCAGCTAAGACCAACTGCTACTGACAGAACCATTAATGGTCATCTGGGGTTATTACACAGTTTTAATATGCCATCCAATCACTTACAGCAGTATGACATTTTATTTTAAATTGTAAGTTTTAGCAGTTCACAGCAGCATGCAAACAAACCACAATTTTAATTACACAGCTCAAGCAGTTATATTACAGGGTCAGACCATAGAAAACTGATATTTAAATTAAACCTGACTTGAGAAAAACATAAAAGCTTTCATTTTGCCCAAACCTGACAATGCTAGTTGCCTGACTGCCATGTTGCCTTTTTTGCTTTACTACCCTGAATTCACGGGTGATGTTATACTGACAACATTGTAGTACAGATTTAAAGCAAATGCTGAAAGCAGTCAAAAACTCGGTGACCTTAATTTATTGGAATTGTAGCATACACCTTTTATTTACTGCAGATGTTTTCCTAGCAACAAAAAGGCTAAGTTAGAGCAATTTTGCAGCAGGAACAAATTGCTGCTACAAAATCATGTGATATGGCCCTTACTCTGCATAATTATCTTGGGTCAGTGCACATAACAACCAGGCAAGTAGTATTTTCATAGAAGACTTTGAACTTGCCCTATTAATTTGCATTGATCATATTCTTTCAGTGTTTACTTGCATGTTCTTTAATGGATAGTCTCTGGATAAGGCATTTGACTGCTGCATGAGGCATGTTATTGGAAAGAGTTGTGCAGTCTCTTTAGTTTGGACTAGTATTTTAATGGGATGGCCAGCAATGGCAGCCGCCATATTTTTCCCATAACAGGTAAACATCATTCAGTGGGTGACTCAGCCAGTCTGCATCCTTTTGAAACTATCATCAGTTTTGTGTGGACTGACTCTTTAAAACAATTTACAAACCAGGTTTGGGAGGCTACTGTGATTTTATGTATTTTCCTGTTTTAGGAAAGCACTCAGCAAATACTATTAGTATATGAATCAACTTAGCCTGAGTGATCGGTACATAGTACATAAACAGATCATGACAAAGAGCCATATGTAAAAGCACATAGTGTTAATAGAACAGAAACACTTCAAGCAGAATATCTTTACCAGGTGGTAAACAGGGATCATCACAGTACTGGGAATACGTGTCTATTGATGATGATGGCAGGAGCATTCATGAAGGTGATAATAAAAAAATAAAGGAAACATGTTAACACTTTGCTGCGGAATCTTCAGCTAGGAGCACTATAGATAAGCAACAGAGAAGCATATCTATATGTCAAGCTATTGTACATCTTCCATGAAACCAAGTTACATGTTATCTTGGAATTGTGGGAGATGTAGCTCAGAGAAGCTTAAGATAAAAGGTACAATAAATGCCATGCATTATTGCAGTGGACACTGCATTCCACTTAAAAAGTACATAAAAAACAGCCATACAAATGCAGATCACATAGCATAACGAAAAAGAAAGCCTCCTGACACTTTATAATCCAATAACAAAACATTGTGGTCATTTATAAAACTAGAGCAAAGATAGAGGTGTTGGTCATACATTATAAAGTTTACAACCAATTAGATTGCAGCATTCATTTTTCTTTCATAAGTCAAAATGTAAAGTTTATGTATATCTAAAAAATTTATTTTCAGTTTTGGATAAACTTGATTGGGGTTCAAACTCCAGTCAGGAAATCCTTTGGTGTCTGTGTCCCAGTGGGAAAATTTCCCTTAACTTCCTGTCCTGGAGTAGCAACAGCAAGTGAGCCAAAATCAATCCACAATGAAGGGGAAATTCCATCTTATATAGTTGCCACTGAATTATTTCCACTCACCTCTCTCCCTGGTGACAACTTTAAAATGTTAGATTTCCCATTATGTGCTGTCTCTGAGACAATGGTAACCAGGACAAATAAAAAAGGTATATCTTCCCAGCACAGGCACAGACAGCAATAAAAAACATAATGATTTTCACACTATCCAAAACTACAAATAAAATAGACTATATACATACTTTAAAGTGATCTGCTTTAATACTTTGCATAACTATTTGGTTTTCTCTAGTTTTATCAGTTATTCATACCGATCATGAAAAAACTGGAGTGCAAACTCAAAAAAGATATCCTTTATAAAATTATACATATAAAGTATACTAGTTATATCATGGAAACTTACCCTATTTGCTACCCCTTAGAGTAAAAGCTACAAATTTTAGACCAAACTTCCATATCAGTAGAGTTAGACTGCCATAAAACGACACATATAAATAGGTAATGGTATTATTGAAAGCAGTTACTGTGGGGCTTCACAATGCACATGAAACAGGTTTAGTGAGTAACTTGTATTAAGTTGATAACCTTAACTTCTTTGCAGCCAAATGTAGTGTATGCATATAATACCTTTTCTTGTCCCCCCCCCCCCCCCCCCATTCTCCCCCCCCCCCCCCACCTCCCTGATCAACATGCAATTGAAAATGTTTCACCTAAATCATTTAGATTTTTAAGAAATACTTGTTTTAAGGTCCAGTGATGTCATTACTGGGCCTGCCTGCTGGTCTTTGCTTTCAGTTTAGTAGGAGGGACCGGTAGACCCCCGAAAACATCACAGCTTTCTGTCTTGGAACTTTTTCAGCAGAATTATATGACATAACACATTCTTGGGATCCCTTTGGATGTACCTGCTTCAACTGATGACCCCTAGGTGCTACAGAATTTAGCTATGCAGTTTGCTGATTGGATGACTGGTTGTGAGCACATCACATTTAAAAGGATGCTTTCACATAAAGCTTAACAACAAAATAATCGATGGCAGAGAAAGCTAATAGCTGGAAAAGGAAGGGGAGCGCAGCAACAGTGCAGATCATCGAGAAAAGTGATTCATGAATGATCGAGGTAATTCAGACAGGAAATAAAAGTGGGTCTTGACTTGAAGGAAATAACGTAGCAATTGCTGGATATGCTTAAAATTTGCGATATGATGCATAAACAGTGAATAGTAGTTGACAAAACAAAAATGAATTTGATTAGCTGGTATATTTTTGTGCTATTAAAAATAAAACATGGCCAATGCTGGATAATGCCATAATGAATGAAGTTTATACAGGTCTGAGAAAACACAAAAATATGCAATTCCTGAATAAAAAAAGAGCAACGATGCATGAGATGGGAATAATTGTTTCAGGTTTGGATACAGATTCTGTATCTTGAATATCAAAAGAACTTGAGAGAGTGTCAGCCCAACTGTTTGAGGAACCAGGTTTGTAAGTGATAGTAACATTAAAACAGCAAAATAAAAAAGTCTCCATCTGGTCTGTCTGGAATTCATCTGTTTGGCGTTCTGTAAATATTGCAGATTTTTCTTGTTAGTAAAATTATTAGGGAATGTGGAGAACCTTCCAGGAGGTGATGCCATTCTTCCAAAGCAAGCTTGATCACTGATAGTGTAATTTTTTTTCACAAAAAAAATTGTTTTTAGAGCATGGTTGTAATTTATCTTCAAAACATTGGATATGCACAGTCTTTACTCCTATCAAAGAGGTGTTAACTTCAATGAAGGAGGATTCCAACAGGCTGGTCTCCTAAGAAGTGGGCCAGATACAAAGGCTTGTTTCAATTCTTGAAATGCAGAAATATCTTTGGAAGGCCAGTCCTTGGCATTAACATCTTTTTTGTTAGGGCAATGATAGGTGCGTCAATAGAAGAAGAGATTAGAATAAACTGCCTGTAATAGTTGGAAAAAACAAGTAAACATTGCATGGTCTTGAGGCTAACAGGCAGAGGACCAAGCCAGAGACAACAAGCCAATGTAACCTAGGAATGGCACCTCAGGGCACTCGATTAGTCACTTTTCTAGCGTGATATAGAGGTTGTTGGCAATGAGATGCTAAAGTATAATGCAGATATGAGTGCTATCAGTAGTCAGAGTTTCAAAGAAGATAAGCATATTGACAAGATCAACCATAACAAACCTGTACAACAGAATTTAGGCCTTAGTTAATACCAGGAAGAATATCCATTCATGGTGGAGCACCCCCACAAACATTGTTATGGGAATAAATGGGAATTGTTGTGAGAGGGCATTATAGTGGGCCGGATTGGGGACAGATAGATTGTGGATGCAAACATTGGCAGTACATGCATTGTGGACACACCCACATCATCCCTTTGCAGGTCCACATCATCCTAATCACATGCATACATCAGCCACATTGTACACAATTTGTGTGGGAGCGGCAGACTGGGAATCTGGGACACCAGGTTCCACCCCCTATATTCCATTACACCTTTGCTAAGTGAAAAAAGAAAAATTACAGATGGGGAGTTAAAGATCACTGGCTGGGGGATAGCAGGTATAGTTGACACTGGTTTTAGATAACAGAAATTAAGGGGTCAGAGCCTTTCTTATGAATGACTCCTGCATTAATTTTTAATTGGGAGGACAACTACATGCACAAAAAATAATAAGTGTATTTAAGCTAACAAAGGAGCTTTACAAAACAGTCATAATTCTGCCTACATTTTCTTGAAAGTATTTTTTTTTAGTTTGGTAAGAGTGGAGAAGGGTTAAAACCTCAGGCAGATGTTAACTACTCATACAGTTGAAAGAAAAGGAGCACCAAATGAAAGACTAGAGTGCAACAAATGTATTGATGTATTATTCCACAAGTGACAACAGAAAAGTAAAAGGCAGCCAAATAAAACCCCCTGTATTTGGGCTTTAGCAATGTGTAAAGAGTGTCTAATGGACACTCATGACTCATTGCTAAAGCACAATTGCAGGATCCTAATTAGTGGGTAGTCGTGCCAGTGTCAGTGGGAGCGCAGTCTGAGGGCTAATATCATTTGTTAAGATTTAAATGTCAATTTTGGAGTAAACTGACATTGAAATCTTTATGAATGCTATTAGCTCCCAGACAGCCCTGTTGCTGGCACAGGCATGAATAACCACTGATTAAGCTCCTGGTTTAGAACTATTTATCCAGGAGTTTTGCTTTTGAGAATATTAGGCACTCTTGACACATTGCTAAAGCCCTAATGAAGTGGATTTTTTGGTTCCCAAAATACATTGGCTGCTGTTTACTTTTCGGCTGTGACTTCCATTTTTATTTGGCTTTCCCTTTAATTTAACTGTACATGACATTCTCCATTTCGATTTGTCGATAGCTACCGAATCCAAGACATTAGGCTCATATAAAGACTTGTCTCTTGGTTAAGGATCTGGATCCAGCTCCTCGCTTCAAACTTCTCTTAAGGTGCCCACACACCTTGCGATAATTGTACAATAATCACGGGAAATCCCGCGATCGTACGATTATCGTAAGGTGTGTGGAAGCCGTGCGACCTCTACTACTGTAAGGTCGCATGACTTTTATCTTACGAACATGTTCGAAAACCCGCCGAGAATCGTACGATTTTCGGCTGGGGTGTAGCATGTTCGTAAGATAAAAGCCGGACAGGCCGGTGAGCGCAAGCGCACACTGCCCATTCAGCATTGCGGTAATCGGGGCGGGCTTGCGGGGCGTGGTGGGCTTGCGATCATCGCAAGTATGATCTGCCTGTCCAAGATAGGCAGATCGTATGTTTTTTTAATTACCTTACAACCAAAGACTTTTGTCTTGCGATGGTTGTAAGGTGTGTGCCCAGCCTTAGATGTTAAATTCTGTCTGCTTTCAGCTTGTGCAGATTTTCCTATACTATCATCACCTGGTCAGAATGTAGGTGGAAATAATTCCACTGGGGGCACCCATAACAATAAAAACCAAACAGAGGTTCCAGTCCATTCCCATAGCCCATATTTTTATTATTTTGGTGTAAACCTGTCAATTTTGGAGTCGTCCCTTCCAGGGCCGGCCTTAGGGGTGTGCGAGCAGTGCGGCCGCACAGGGCGCCATGGCAACAAGGGCGCCGTGCGGCCGACACAGCTCGTCCTGGGGGCGACTTCTCTCCCCCTCACCATTCATTCCCTATTCTACCTAACATCTGTTAGCTAGACAGGATTGTGAGGTAGTCTGATCAATTGGGACACAGCCAGCAATATGAACCTCACAGAGGTTTTAATCCTTTCTCATTCAATCCAGAAAAAATGTGGTCATATCTGGACTTTAAAGTGACACGAAACTCAGGATGTAACTCTTAAAAATACATTCAAGTACCTTGAATACAAAAATGTAGCTTATTTGTGTGTCACTCAGTTGTAGATCCTCAAATCATCTCTGAATTCATGTTGACACTGTCCTTCCTTCTGGGGGGTGGCTACTTTTTTTCCCCATGGCCCTTGTGTATGTTGTAAAGTAGCCACCTCTCCAAGCTCACTCCTATGATAAACTACTAACTCACATTTAGTTTACTAATTTGTATTGAGATTGTAGTCTATAACTGGAGCGAGCTTAGAGAGGTGGCTTCTTTACAACATGCCCAGGGATCATGGGGAACAAAAGTAACCACACTCCAGAAAGAAGGACAGTGTCAGTACAATTTCAGAGATGCTTTGATGCTCTACAGATGAGTGACACACAAATAAATGCATTTTTGTTAATAGTTAAGGTACTTGAATGCATTTTTAAGAGTTAACTCCTGAGTTTAGTGTCAGTTTAAGCATCAAAATCTCCAGTCTGACAGATCCTCAGAAACCTCAGAAATAGGTTGCAGAGAAAGGTTATCAATAAACAGAAAATACAGCCATTTCAAATATTCAAGATTGGCAGTTATTGTCAGAGGTATTCTAATGACATATAATTACACAGACTATTTTAGGGGTTTATATTAAGCACCGGTAGCAAGCCTAATGATATAAACAAATGACATTTGTATTTATCTTTCCATTATTTCCATATCTACAGTACTATCAAATTATGAAATGTGGTGTATGGGAAGGAAATCAAATAATGAAAGTCATGTATTTGTAGCAAACATTAAATGAAAATGAACGCCAAATATAAATTTACATTTCATTATCTCCATATGAATAGGGCAATGACAATGCCAGAAACTTTATTACATTTGGTGCTGAATTAAACCCTTTGTCAATTTTTAGGAAGACAGAAGTCTTTTTCCTTGAATAGAAGTAATAAACTACAATTGTTCAGCTCAAGGAAAGATAATCAGGAAATGGATGCTGATTGTATTTTCTTAATCTAATAGTTATTACAGAACTGCAACTAGCTAAAAATATTTTCCACTGAATATCATTTCCTAGCTGTGCAACAGAAAAAAATATATTTTGTTTGTTGCTATATTTAAATTTTCCTTTGTTTCTATATTTTGCTTATGATCACAGAATAATACCATAAAGGACTGCAGTTGTGGTCTTTTATATGCATTAATTCATACATTACAGTGGACCTTGTGTACTAGTTAATAAAGCACGGCAGTGCAAAGTGTAGGGATGAGGTTCATGTTCACCACTACTATGACTTTGTAGCATGTGCTTGATGTTTCGAGGTTTGCAAACCCTGTGAAATAGTGAATTCGTATAGTAACCATAATGTACAGCCTGGCCTTTGAGCATAGGACAGCTGGCTTAGAAGTGCCAATCAGGGGCTTGTAGAAAAGCAAGCCCATTCAATATAAAACGGCAATACCACAGTAGCCATACTGATAATGTACTGTGATAAGGAAAGCTTAAGGAGTGCAGCTGATAAAGCGCATAAGGAGAGGTTATTGTAGGGCTTGTAGGCACTAGCAGGTTTGTTAAAGTAAATGTAAACGCTTACTAAATGTCATGTAGGTAGTCACATTTTGTGCATCTTGGAGAATAAGTTTGTTATCTTTTATATATCTGCTGTTACCTCTTAATGCTGCTGATGTCCTGTAGCCTCTTTATGGCATGTCCCTGTCCATATGCACTACAGTGATACCAGGCTGCATGGGATTTTTTTTAACAAGGCATATTTCCTAATTGTTGCCAGCTGCAATTGTTTTTTACAGGTCTTTTTTTAAGCGACCATGCTTGTAAATGAAAGTTCCCTACTGTGGAAAGGCCCACCTACCAATTTCAAACTGCCTGCAAAGGGGATTTAAAAAAAAAGATGTTGCTTAAAAAAAAGTTTTAAAAATACTTATCTTGTTCCTATCTTTTAATGCCTCTGAGAAGCACAAGGGCGTAACTGCCTCACAGTTACCCCCTGGTGGAGCAGGCAGGAATGGTGCCCTGGAGAAAGACTCGCAGGAAAGGTCACCGAGGACCAAGGAGGATTTAAATAAGTTTCCCACCAAATGTGGTGGCCCCACAAATTTTAATTGGGTGACGTAATTTTACCCAGTTTGCATTGGCACCTCTGTCCATGTTTGCTTGACCAGGGCAGAAAAGGTCTTACAGGGAAAAAATACCCTAAAAAGTATTTAAAACAAAGTAAATCTGTAAATATGTTTTAACAAAATTGAACATGTATTTTAATAAAATATGTGACTGTGAACTTTTCTTCTAGATAATATGAGAGGAATTGGATCACAAAGAGCTTGGGAAAAAAAGAAGAAACAAACACTAAATAAATATAAAATTAAATAGAGAAAAACAAGTAAAAGAAAAAAAAATTACATCAGGGAATCTTCCACTCTGAGGCCACATAGGCCAGGAAATTCTCACTAGTTTATATGGAAGGGGTTGCAGCACAAACAGCTTGGACAAAGTGGGGTTTAAAGCACCATACTTGGAAGTGGTTAGGGTGTAGTTTGTTTTGCAGCTCCAGATGTGCCCATTTAGACTGGCTGCAGGGTAATCCAGAAGCTCCAGTCCATACTGTGCAAGGTCCAGCCAGTAGTCCACCCTGGACACCCAATAGTCAATAGGGTCATCAATTCTGAGAGTGTTTGCATCAACCCTGAGCACAGTGTAGTCAGCAATTGTTTGGTTCAGGGGCTGCCTGTGAGTGCTGCCTGAACCTGGGCCTGGTTCTTGTGTCTCTCACCACTGGCTGTGGTTCCATTCTCCAGCCACTTCATTACCACAGGATTCATCAGTGATGTATGGGGTAGAGCAGGGCTCAATATTTCAGGCCCTGAGCTACTAGCCAGGCCTTAAAAGTTACTCGCCACCAGTTGCCCTGCATAACAAAAACACACACAGGGCACAACCCACACCAGCACAACCCACAGGGCACAGAGCATTACAAATACAGCCACAGCACAATGCACAGAGCAATACACATACAGCCACAGCACAATTCACAGAGCATTACACATACAGCCACAGCACAATTCACAGAACATTACACATACAGCCACAGCACAACGCACAGAGCAATACACACACACACAACACCCAGACCCATCTCTATGTCCCCCTCAATTACCTGATGGCAGGGGCCTGACACTTGAGATTAAGCCATGCATAGTTATTGCAGCTAAGGCTGCAAGAAGGGGACCTGCGGCCCAGCAAGTTGCTGGGGCCCCTCCCGTGGTCTGCCAGTCCACCTTAGGGCTTCCCCTGTATTGTGACGTCCGTGAAGTTACAGTGTTCTATCATTCCGTTGGACCCGTGACTTTATCGGATTAAAGTTACGGGTCAGATAGAATGATAGAACACTGGGAGAGATCACGGACACACGGCAGCAATAAAAAGTAACCGAATGAATACCCTGTGGGTGATACACTCACCCACTGCTGTCATGGCTCTGCAAAAGCAAAACTACAGCTCCCATAATGCTCAGTGTGCAGACTGGAAGTTACGCTGCCAGCAGGAAATGAGAACGGACCTTAGTAAAGATGGCTGCCGTCATGCAGGCCATCTTTACTATGGGAAGGTGCACGGCCGTGAGCAGCAGCATAGGGGCAAGCCATCCTCGGTCCATGACTGACTCAATGGGGTTGATTTACTAACCTTATAAACACATATAAGCTCTATGTTGTGTTGCTTGCGTTGATGAATGCAGGAATGTAAATGCATGAGCTAACCATTTTTGTCTAAACTGTGAAGCAGCATTATATATGCATCATGTGCATGATTTTTCCATATATGGCATTAGTGGAAATATGCTTTTAGAGACTTTTTGGTTGATAAATACGTTTTGCTGTGTGAAAATCACACGCACCTGGTGCGTGCGTGTGTTTAGGTTAGTAAATCACCCCCAATGGCTTCATTTCCACTCGCCCCCATGCAATTTTCACTCGCAAATTGCGAAGGGGCGAGTGGACATTTTGAGCCCTGGGGTAGAGGATAGAACTACAGTGAATGGTAGGGAAACACAGGCTTCTGACACTCCTGAAAGTGTCATATAGTGAAGCAACAATGATACAGGCGGCAGTGCTGGACCTAAGGGGAGGTGGGGGACACGGCCCCCCACAGAAATGTGTAAGGGCTTTTCTCCTGCAAGGACATAACAGTTTAATTTCTTGAGATACCTGACATGTTCTCTTTAAAGTATATCTATACCCAAAAGCAAAATGTCATATGTTGCAGTTTACCACTCCTTAAATGTGGTGATTGCATTACTTTTCTTGTATTAGGCTTTTTTCCCTTCACTTTTACCTGTTGATCCAACCAGTAATTTTGCTTTTTTTTTTTTTCAAGCTGTCCAGCAAAAGTGGCAGGTAGAGGGTTGAGACAAACCATTTAAAAATGACAGGGATGCTTACAAAGGTTAACTTTTATTAATTTGTAAAATCTTTATCACAAAAGAGGGAAACAATTTTGCCGTAGCAGCTTAAAAAGCTGGAGAATGAATTTAATTAGTTAGTCAAGTCCATCTAAATTTGCTAGTGCATCTAACAGTACCATTGTTACAGGCTGGATCACCAGGTGAAAATAAAGCCTAAAAAGCTTACAAAAAGAAAACTAATGTAGCCACAACATTTAAGCATTGGTAAGCAACAATATATTATTTTTTTGTTTGTTTTTGGGTCTTGATATGCTTTAAGTCGGGCAATCCCTTTTTTGGTAGGAGAAAGGAAAGGTGTCCTCCTTTGAATCAATTTGTAGTGTGTATTGTGAACCCCCTATTATTTAGCCTATTTCGAAAACAGTGCCAGGTTTTTAAACTTGTAATAATCTGATGTTCTGCCTTGAAGTAATCAATACAGTAAGTCATAGTTAAATGTTATATTATATTTACCATATTAAACTAAAGTTTAAAATGTTAATATTGTATTAGTAATCAAAATGGAGGAACTATTGAAAAACATTATTGATTCCCATTAACAGATACATGTCAGGATAGAAATATGGGAAAAGCCATTGCTGAGGTAGTTACAGGGTCAGAGGTCACCTAAATTATGACATTTGCTGAATTCTGACAAAACAAGTGGGCATAACAGTGTATAACAGGGCTCTGTGGTTGAGGAAGGCAAACACTTACAGGGCTCTGTAGGATACTGTTATGCTTACATAGGAGGTGGAAGACCCTCTGTGTTATCTGCATTAGTACAGACAGATGACAGGGTAGCAAATGTCAGACCATATGGGGCCTCTCTCCTCAATTTTCAAATCCAAGAATCATCTTTAGAAGAATTAAGAAAAGCTAAAAAAAGGTATTAATAATACCTTCATAAGTAAACCTCTAGAAATAAAACACTTTAGGCACTAAATCTTTAGATTTTTGCACATGACCACTATTGACTGGTTCCCTTTAATGCCAATAAACTATTAGGTTTTGCCAAGCTCGGTTGTGTACAAGAATGTGAAATAGTGTGCTTTAGATAGTGGGGTTTCTTTTTTCTATCAATGTGACCTTATAAGTAGGTAATAATTACTAACAATGAGTAAGATATTTTCCATTATGTTTTAATCATGATGTTTACCTTGGAACAATACTAGAAAAGAGGTTGTAATTTCACTGCGGAATGCTGCATGATATACAAAGAATAACATAATGCTGAACAAAGCTGAATGACATACACTTATTGGAGGACGCATTTGATTAACATTAAAACCCATTCCTACCTGAAAAACTTTTGTAGTCTACTAAATCGAAAATTACAATGGCTACTGCTGACCATGTAACAATGAGGGCAACAACAAGTAGCCATGCCGCTGGAGAACTGAATGTTGTCTTCAGGTCCTGAGAAACAGATCTTGTCATCTTCCCTGGTAGTTTGTGAATGGATCCATTTTTGCCATCTAAAACTGTGGTAGTGGTGGTAGATGTACGACCTACATGAGAAATAAAAAAGTGTTAGTAGCACAGAATGTGACCTGGACAAAATACAATATTTGTACATTAGTTTAGAAAATAGGAAGCTAAGAATCGGTACATATTTTGCAGTAAATAATGAAAGACGATACTATTGTTACCAGGAAAGAACATAGCATTTTTTTTACTTCCATTCCTGCCAAAGAGCTCATTTCCATTACCCTACTGAAAATTGTTACTATAGTGTAGATACATCAGCCAGGTATTGTTAGCTGCAGAAAACATAGATTATACTTTTGTATTTTCCACACAGAAAGGTCAATTTGCTAAGCTGTATGTTAACTGCATTTTTCTAATTTACTCCATGATAATTCTCCCATATACATGTCTGATTCAAAAAGATAAATATCATATAAGACATGTATTCTTTTTTTATTTTTACACAATTTCTCAGGAGTCTATATTTTACCTGAAATGCCTTGTGATCCTAATTGCCTCCTCACTAGTCATTATAGAACCTCCCCATTGTGTTCAGAAATCACTTTCATATCTACAGGTCTATCTACAAGTCATTGATATATAGATGTCCATACTAAACATAGCAGCCTCAGAATATATCAGTTACATGGACAAAAACATTTTTTTTAATTATTTCTAAATGTTTTATGCCTTTAAACTTATCTACTCTACAAACATTTGTTTTGTTTGTAGGGGTGTTCCCAGCCTTTCTACTGCCAGAGGCAAAGTGTGAAATAGTGCCCCCTGACCTGGACCATGTGTAACACTGTAGCCATACAAACCTCAGACACAATTCTTAATTCTTTAATTTAATTCTAAATATGTATTCATTTTTTTTAAATAATTCCACCAAAGATCTGTCATGCATCGGTTTACATCTGATTACCACCTTGACGCTGTCTAGATTTGGCAAAAAAAAATGGAACAGAGTTCTGTTTTGGTGAACCTGATCACGACGGATCAAAGCCAACTGGATGTATACGGACGCATGTCCACTTACACCTGACTGCTCATAGACCTAACATGAGTCCATTCGTTCAGTTTTTCCTCCATTGCAAGATGAAGGAAAAACTGAATGTACACAGATGTCACAAAAGTCACACGTGTTGCAATCAGCAGGGGTTCTGTGCATGGATAATGATATTTTATAACAGCGGTCGCTAACCGGTGGTCCGTGGACCACTGGTGGTCTAGGAGAAAATTTTGGTGGTCACCGGACCCCTCTGATGCCGTGCAGGCTGGGCCGTCATTGAAGCGCCGCGGAGGCTTCGGGCCTGCCTCTCACTGACTCAAGCAGCGGCTGCCACAAGGAATGCACGGCTCTCAGTACAGTACGGGCTCTGCAGGAGGCGGGGCATCTCGTCAGTGCCCGGACTGAGCAGGCTGTGGGATATAGAAAAATTGGGGAGAAGCCAGGTAATAGTGGCTCAGTGTGGGGGAAGGGGAGGCACGGGGGTGGTCGGGGGCAGTGCTGAAGCTAGGGGAGACATGTGCCCCGGGCGCCGCCAGCAGGGCCAGTGGCAGATTCGATAGGGGGAAACAATTTATATTATTATTGGGGCGGGCGGCACCGGCAACGCTCCCTCCACCAGCACTGCAACTCCTCCAGGCACACCCGCACCTATGTATGTATGTATGTATGTATATATATATATATATTCTCATATTTTTTGTTTCCTTATATATAGATACATTCTCATATTTTTGGTTTCCTTATATATAAATATATTCTCATATGTTTGGTTTCCTTATATATAAATATATTCTCATATTCACATTGGATAAAACTTTGGGATTTGTGACCACATTAGACCTACAGGGTTAATTTTAGTCTGTAGAATAAGTTCTGAGGGCAATAAATATACATTGCTAAGATAGATAAGCAAATGCATCTTATTGCACAGAGGAGGATCTGTATCTATATAATCTGGGGGATCTGACTTCAGCCCTTCTATACTGGAAACTTCACAGTTTATTTTTCCTAATCAGTCCCCCTAACATGGCCCCTAGCAGCCATGTGGGCTGTTATGACTATTGTTACACCACTACTGCACTGCCAACATGCTGCTCTGCCTGCCATCCCCCCTCCACTTGACAGAATGAGGTGCTGCCTTAGACAAAAATCTCAGGTTGCCTCATTATAAGAAGGGTTCTGGCTGTGTGCATAATGAGAAGTAGACACAATCAGTTTATTTCTCTCTGGGATTCCACTGGAGAAAGGCTTCCTCACTTTCTGTAGCCTCTAACACTCATACAGGAAATGTAGTGTGCTGTTGTCACTAAAATAGAAAGGCACAAACAGCATTAAAATGTTGATGTTCTAACTCTTACCCTTTTTTTTCTGTTTGCAAAATTTCCACATACTTCCTGACAGAGGCTCTAAACTTTTCTAACTCTGTGCATAACATTGTAAAACGTTTTGGCTGGAATTTGGCTTTGAAATAGCTTGGTATAAAACTGCTAGAAATACTGCATGCCGGATTTGCCTTGCTGATATGGTATGTTAGCCAATGTGTTATTTCTAACCAGATGACGATAATAATGCATACTAACGTTTTTGTGACTAGACCCCAGAGTCAGAAAATCCTGCACCAAGGTGTGTAGAGGTTTAAGTGGTGAACTATGAAGAGAAACACCAGAAGTCTGATTGGTGTAAAATAAGCTTGACCTGAGTGGACCATATCTGCTATAATTACAACAGAAATGTTAAAAAATGTACTCTTACTTTACAGACAGGACTTCAGGTTTTCACCTTGCAGAAAACAATCATTTTAATTGTTTGACAGTACCAGAAACTCACACTGGCTTTAGATAGAAATGGTAATGTTATGAACACCAAAACTACAAAATGCCTACTGTGCAAAATATATATGCCATTTTTAAAAAAATTAAGTTTTTGTTTAATAAGTTAAAATCAGAGGACCAGGAAGCAGTAGAACAAGTAATACAGTTCCTTGAGATGAGCACATGCATTTAACAACATCAAATGTAAATACATTAACGTGAATATATAAAAGATGTGTATTTATTCCACAAGACCGAGAAAAACATCTTGGTATCATCTATAATTTATCATACAGTTTTTCATAATTTTATTGACACAAGGCACATTTCAATTCAAATTAAGAACCCGTAGCTTGTGTAACATTGTATAGCATATCACACTGTGAAAACTGTACCTAATTACTGTCAAGAAAAAGCAGTAGTGGTTTATTATCTAATGATGAACCATGGTGAGAAGTTATGATATGTACTATAGGGAATCAAACTTAAATGCCTTTTGCTAACATTGCTCATATGACCCGTATTAATCTTCTTCCAACCATGGTAAATGTCAAGTCATTAGCTAGTAAAAAAATGTCTAAAGACTACAACAGTATTAAAGATGTCATGCTTACTTAGTAATTAATGACCACTGTTCATAGAAATCAATTATTCTTTGTGATAAAAAGATAATTCAGCCCACTGACAATATTTTATTGGCTAAAATAAGTGACTTATTTTCATATGTCGAAATGAAAACACAGTTTATAGAACTGAGAATAAATTAATGTAGCACCTAATAGCAGTCAGGCTATTGCCACTTTTACTTGGTAGAGTCATGTATATAGTGTATGAACAGAAAGCTCACTCAATCCAGGTAGCAACAAGATTATCCATTTGATAACCTTTCCTAGAACAATGATTCCCAATGTGATTGTTAAGGGAAGATCATATATTTTGCATGTATGCCACTGGCATGTGTACACCTAAAGTGAAACTAAACTCAAGCATTAAACCTGAAAAACGCATTCAAGTACCTTTTTTTTTTATTAACAAAAATATATCTTATCTGTGTATCACTCGGTTATAGATCCTCAAATCATCTCTGAATTGGTGCTGATACTGTCCTTCGTTTTGGAAGGTGGCTACTTTTGTTCCCCATGTTCCCTGTGTGTGTTGTAAAATAGCCACCACTCGAAGTTTGCTCCTGTGATGAGCTACAATCTCACGTGTAGTTTACTAATTTGTATTGAGATTGTAGTCTATCATGGGAGTGAGCTTTGAGTGGTGGCTACTTTACAATACACGAGGACCATGGGGAACAAAAGTAGCCACCCTCCAAAAGGAAGGTCAGCATAAATTCAGAGATGATTTGAGGTTCTACCACTGAGTGATACATAAATAAGATACATTTTTATTAATAGTTCAGGTACTTGAATGCATTTTTAAGTTGTAACTCAAGTTTTGTGTAACTTTAGATTGTGGATGAAGTTAGACAGTATTTCTTCATTAGTAAAAAGAAGCATCAACTAAATTAAACTTGTAGCTTACTGCTCCTAAATCGGGCCCTTTTTTCTAACCACTAGAAGCCTCATAACTGTTTATCAAAGCTTGGGATGCTTTATATAGAAAGAAAATACAGTGCATCTAAACCTAAAAACAAAACTAATACATTACAGCTTACTAGTCCTTAGATGTGGTGGCTGCATTTCTATTACGGATGCACCTATATCGGTTTTCCAGTATGGAGTATAAGTACCAATGGTTTTTTTCAGTACTCACCGATACCAAATACCGATACCGGAAGTACCATTAAGGAAGCCAGATGGTGTGTAATGACTCACCACCTGGCTTCCTGATAAGCATGGGCGGCATGTAAATACTCGCCACCCAGCTTACTGATTAGCCTTTTCCATGCTCCCTCATCATGTGATGAGAAATTGCCTCAAAGTTTTTCTGTCGGAATGAAAAGGAATGAAGAAGGGTTTGTGCATCATTATGATTTTAAACAAAACTTCTTCTAAAGAACACAACTAGACAAGTAATAGGACCAACTTTGAATTTGGAAACTTGCCATTTGCAGAATGATAGACAATGTACAACACAATAAACTGGAGTTGAAAAGATCGGGTTAAGACCTTTCTGTATGTTTCAGGCAAAACTAAAACCTATTTTTAAACCCAGCAGCTTGAAAACTGTAACTGCTTTGAGAAGTTGACATTCCATGTGGCAAAAGGCAGATGGTGGGTTATATTTAATAAATGTTAGGTTTTGTTTGAGGCAGTTCTTTTTGAACACAGCAGTCTGCTTTGCGTGGCTGTTTATTAAAGGACTGCGGTAAAAGTTCAGATTATCCAGTATGTTTTCTGCTGGTAGAATGGACATGGGGTAATATTTGTCTTTTTGATAGTAATACTTCAGGTTTGACAAAAAATGTATATTTGCAGAATAGACGGATATGATATTTTAGAAATAGTATGCATTATCATGTCAGAAATGTATACTTTACATTGTGAATTACACAGTGGGGTATAGACAGGAATGAATTTCATCCAAGTGGATACTGAACAGCTACACAGACACATGTCCCACAAATTTAAACTTAGCAGTTCAAATCCAACTCCAAAGTCAAACTCTTTTGTCAATTTATTAAATTGGCCAAGCCTTTACACTTTGTCAATCGCCTTTCTAAATAGACTAAAGAACCACTGGGGCAGGACTGAGACAGGACAATTGTCCCGAACAATGTAACAACCTAACATGACATGCATATCTGACATGCATCGATATGTTCAAGAACTGGCCAGCAAATATGTAGTTTTATTACTCATGAACATATGCTTCAAAACTTGTCCTAAAGAAATTAATTTGTCAGGGATCTATGCACTGTATAATTCTGGTATGAAAGGGGACTTGTATACAGTCTTATATTTTCAATTGTGTGTTGGATATACTGATCAGCTGGATATGTGAAGAAAATGTCTCTAAATACAGACCTTAGGCTGGACTGATGGCTTTTAGGGCCTGGTAACCAAAAATTCTCAAATCACCCTAGTACTCCAATTAAATGCATCAAAACATCCCTCCCAAAGTCTTGTACTGTGGGTGAAGCTGTGTATAGTGCCTCTTAACACCTGTATCATGTCCCTAGTAATGATCCGGATTGTACATCAGTGTGCATATATTAACACTTCCCTAGGACACCCCCTGTGCCTGGCTTCAAAGTGCCTGATGCCCAGCAATGTCTTGGTACATTACCCCCAGCATGTCAAAGCAGGGACACAAACACCAAGCCATGTGTAGCCCTGACATGTTTCCTCCCTGATGGGACTTCCACAGAGGTGCATGGCCCTATTAATTCATAAAGGATTGTGATTTTATTCATGCCAGATATGCATCTCATGCAGGAATCGTTTTAAGTGATCTTAAAGTATGTCTATGTATTATGTTCATGGCAAGAGGCATGTGCATCTGAAAATTTGTAATATTTTTTCATACAAATAGAAGGAACAGTGTAATAATTTTTTCAACTAGAAATATCTCTATTTTCAGGACACTTGTTTTTGGATTTTTTTTTAAAAAGCAAGGGGACGTTTTTCATCATAGCATTACTGTTCCATTCCTGGTCCTTCAGTCTAATTCTGCCCATGCTAAAAAATTTTTACATGGGATTTAAAAATACAACTGCAGGTTTATTTGATTCGTGATATAAAACAACCAACAATAGTAATGAGGATGGAAATTATTTCCAACTAACATTTCCATTGCAGTTTTGATCCTGTTGCTTCAAAGCAGGAAATAATTGTAACCATGAGGGGCAGATTGATGTGAATGGTTTTATTTCATGTGATTCATTTTTTTAACTGAGAACTAATGAAAAGTGCTAATGGTGGACAGCTGACATGTACACTAGGGATGTTCAGATACCAAGTACCGTACTTGGTACAAGTACAGTACAAGTACTGATATTTTTCCATCTCTAAGACAAGACTAGAGAAAAACTCAAAAGTTAGGAGGCAGCTGTAATTTTAAGGAACATTGGCTATGGGTCCCCTGGGATTTGTGCATTACTATTTTAATGTATGATTTGCTATAAACACCACATTCATCTATTTCAAATCTCTATATTGCCTGTTTTGGTTACACTTCAAGATGTTACCCTCTTGTCTTGGATTCCTGCAGTGGAATCGTAAACACCAACCATAATACGTGTAATAAAAGAAGTAGTCTTGTGCATCTCTGTCCTGCCTGCTTGTTACTATGTCAGGACTTGCAGACTATGCTGAGGAAGAGCTATCTGTGACAGGCTCAGCTATTAATCAGCAGCTCAAAGCGTCACTGTAAATGATGACAGACTCACCTGCCATCAAACCTCCTTGTAGCTGTCATATGCAAAGAGCGCTCAAAGTGCATTTCCACTTTTGCAGCCAAATTAGGTTAACACCTAGTTTATATTAGTTACATGTTCTCATTAACATAGCATAACTTAGTTCTCACTGTTTAAGGGGACCTGGGGGAGTTTTGTTTGCCATAATAAACCCTGTCTGTACCATGCTGGCTGATTTTATTATCACTTGTAAAGTAGACGAGCTGGACTACCTGTCATAATTAAATGGTTAAAGGCGATGCGGGAATTCATGAACGTGTTTACACAAAGTTTTGGCGCAAGGACACCTATGTCATGCTCACTGCAAAGTTTTATTTTGGTTATGCTTCTTTTTTTAAGTGTTCTTCTTCTGTTCCATTAATGTTTGCGAATCACTGAACATATTTTCTGACATTTCACATTCTTAACTGCATGGTATTTGCATCCAGCATATCCTATAAGTCCTCATGAGCACTTCTAAAAGTATCGCAAAGATAGTTCAGCTTCACATTTTCAAATAAGTTGAGCACTTTGGGACTATTCAAAGGAGTAGGCAACAAATTAAAATTACAACAGCAAGGGCAATGCCTACCTTTCTTTTGCTCAAATCTTAAAAATGCATTCAAGTACCTTAACTATTAACAAAAATTCATTTTTTTGTGCATCACTCAGTTGTAGATCCTCAAATCATCTCTAAATAGGTGCTGACACTGTCCTTCCTTCTGGAGAGTGTCTACTTTTGTTACATATGGTCCCTGTGTGTAGTAAAAAAGCCACCACTCCAAGCTCATGATGAACTACAATCTCAATACAAATTAGTAAACTAAACGTGAGATTGTAGTCTATCACGGGAGTGAGCTTGGAGTGGAGGCTACTTTACAACACGCACAAGGACCATGGGGAACAAAAGTAGCCACACCTCCAGAAGGAAGGACAGTGTCAGCATGAAGTCAGGCATTATTTAAGGATCTACAACTGAATGATACACAAATAACTAACATTTTTGTTAATAATAGTAACAGTAATAAGGTACTTGTATGCATTTTTTAAGATTTACCTCCTGAGTTTAGTATCACTTTAAGTGCAAGAACTAAAGATTGAACAAATTTGTGATAGCACTCTAGTAGAAGTGCATCATATTGCTGAGTAAGCAAGCCACCTATATTATGCTGCCATGAATAGGATGAAAAATTAGACTTTAACCAGAATTAAAACTGATAATTTCAGGCATTGTGCCAGCTTTACAGACTGAAATGTAGCCAAAATAATGAGACTTTTTAGAAATACATAACTTTATTTACAAAAACTGTTGCCTTATTGCCACGTAGACTCCTTGCCAAAACTGTGTAATGAAAATATTTTTCAGTTCAATCTTTTTGCTTAATTGCTTCTTATTTTGTCACAATCCTCCTCCACATTGGCATCTATTTTAGTGCGGTTGAAAATCTTGCCTTTTAAATCCATATCGAAAACCAAAGTACTGTGCTGAGAGACAGATTTATAGGCCGGGTGTTAACATGAACAGCTGTGATAGCAAAATGCTGAACTGCTAACAATCAGCCAAAAGGGAGAATTGAAATGCCTTTGAAAAAATAAATTGACGAGAGAAGATAGGGGGTGACAATGTATAAAATAGCAAAAAGATTTAGGAGTTTGTTTTATGGAGTGTTTAGCAGATCACGTTTTTTTTAAGCTCGTGTAAACCTTTAATTGTATTTCATGGTTTATACTCAGACATCTGTACTGGTTTACAAATAATGTGTGAGATGAACTGTTGCTCCATGCTTCAGCAAAAAGAGTGGAAAATACAGCATTAAACAGCATTTTACTGCAATGTAGTCCTCTGCATAAATGACTTACGTGGTTTTACATTAAATGCTTAAAAGCATAGATACTCCATTCAGGCAATTTTGATCTTTCAAAATAGGATAGGAAAATATTTATATATACCTTTATATTCTGAAATGTTGGTATATTACCCTTTATATGAGCCGTGATATTGGAGGCTGGTGAAAAGGACTCCTGTTCATTTGCTCACTGTAATTGACTGCTCAGTAATGACGTAATTGGGAGTCTATACTACTGGCTCCCAATTGTAGAAAGTTAACAGTAAGCTGTTGGTCAAAACTCGGTCAAAATTCTGGGGGTGCCTATTGAGCATGTAACAGAACAACACAGCTATATATATATATATATGCAGCAACTATGCATTAAGGCCCATCCACCATAAATGGACTGTTTTAATTGCCAAAGAATTTGTAATTCTGTGCAGCCAATGTTTTTTGTTGTTGTTTCCATTACATTGCATATGTATGCATTGCATATTTTTATGTTATGGTGTATTCCTGACACAGATTATAGCTACTGCAACTTATTTTTCTGTATACATTTGGTATTTCCCAGTGTCCTCCCCTCCTGTTTAGTCTCAGTTAGTATATACTTAGATAGACCCTCCCTGCTTATTTTACTTTCCCACATTGTATCTTCTAGCCCTCATTGCAGACACTTGGTTTAGAAGATCTTTTGTCTTTTTACACTTCATATGAACCATGAACATCCTCTGTATGTACTTAAATTAAAACTATATTGGATTTAACCCATTCACGACAAGCGGCGTACAGTGTACGTCGCTGGCATCGGGGCTGTTTTAACAGACTCTGTTTAAACTTGTAAAGCCGACTGTCAGCTTTACAGTAGAAGTGATTCTGGTGGCTCAGCTGCCACCAGATCGCTTCTACGGGCGGGTGAAACCACCATCTGCTATCACATTGGAGCCTTGTAAGCCCCCTATGTGATAACAATGAAAGTAAAAAAAACAACAGTTTTTAAAATTAACATAAAAATTATTTTACACAATTTTATAAAGTCCCCGCCCCCACGAGCACGCCTGTCTTCACGTAAACACGTGTCGGGTGTGCCTACATATGAAAACGATGAATGCGCTACATATGCTGGGTATTGCCGCACACGCCAGAGTGAGAGCAATAATTCTAGGGCCAGTATTTTTGGGTATCTCTAAACTGATTACTTGTGGGGGCTTCTAAAGCGTCGTCTATGGACTTTTTTGGGTACTGAATTTTGTTGCCTTCTCACGGATGCACGCAATTTTTAACCTGGGCATGTTGGCTATCTATTTACTCTTTGTAACCTCTTCTTTTATATTTTATTAAAAAAATGGGTATTTTATTGTGTTTTGGGGAATTTAAGTGCATTTTCCACTAAATTGTGGGGTTTGATAAGGTGTTGCGCTAATATTGTGCAACATAAAAATTTGCAAATGCCACCATTTTATTCTATAGGATCTTGGCTTTCAGAAAATATATGTTTGGGGGTTTTAAGTAATTTTCAGGCCTAAAATGTGGAGTATAACATGGGTGCAAAAAAAAGAATTAGCTTGTGACCATACTGTACAGAAGGATTGAGGTCCAAAGGAGGCATGTCAAAGCATAATTCAACTTGAATCAGAATAGTTATTATCCAGGCACTCCAACTGGACATCACATCCTGGTGCTGCATCCCCTGTGACCCTTCTGCAGACTATATTGCAGCTGAACAATAGCTATAGCACTGTCACAGACTTACCCGGCGTGTCCCTGCGCTCCAGCGACGTGCCGTCTCGTCGGTGACGTCACGCTGGCTCCGCCCACAGGGCGCGGCGCCGCAGGTAAAAGGTCAGCTGGTTCGTCACTCGGCGTTCTCTCGTTGTGGAGTGTCGAGTGACGAACAGAGAACCTACAGGCATTCCCCTCTGAGACCCTCCGGATCACCAGTACTGTCCCAGCAGTAGCAGACGACTCCATAGTGCTTCCCCGCTGTGAGCTAAGCTCTGCCAAACTACAAACCGCAAGTATCCTGGGTCTCTGATCCAAGTGCCTCTGACACTGCTACATGCACTTGTGCTTGCTTAAATGTGATACTGTCTGTGCCGCTGTTCCATCCGTGATAACCCATAGTGCTGCATCTGCTGGACAGGATATATCTTTCTGTGTTATCTGCACCTGCTAAGTTCCACTGGAGTTGTACTGTCTATTCCTATCCTAGAGTTGCATGAGGGGATTGTTAGAGTATCGTCTCAGGATCATACCTGCTTGAGAGGACTGTATATGGTTACATCAACATTGCTTGTTACTGCTTGCACATTACTGCTTAACTTGCTGCTTAATTAACTACTGCTATTCTCCCTACTAGTACCTCATTAGGTACATCCTGCCATCTGAGTGGTATAGAGTTGGGTGCTGTTAACCACAACTCACAGTGGTCATTCCCCATAGTCCACATAGGAAGTAAATGATGCAGAGGGTCTCCCATCGCTATTCAATGTCGCTATTCAAGTCCCAACATTGCATTATATTTTTAACTAGGGATGCACCAGTGACAATACTGGGTATTTTCACGAGTACTCGTGAAAATGCCCCGATACTAAACGCAGATACCGGTGTTCTGTCAAGAACGCCGAGGTAGTCCAATTTGCCGACTTTGCATCTGCACTTGCGCACAGACCAGTATTATTGAGGGAACCAGCATTTAATTACAAAGCATTTTGTTTAAATTGTTAATTGTGACCGTTAATAATAGGGATGTTCCGATACCGGGCATTTTGACAAGTACTTGTACTTGTCAAAATGCCCCGATGCATAGCGCCGAAGCTTGCGCTGTTTTTTTTTTCTTACCTTCCGTGCCGTGGTGGCTGGGGTCCTCTGGGAAGGCTGGAGGAGCGTCGCGTCACTGCTGTGGGCGGAGCTCCAGGTGGGGTCTAATGTAGTTGGCCGGCGACCTGGAGCTCCGCCCACAGCAGTGACGCGACGCTCCTCCGCTCTGCTGCTCAGCGCCGCCGACGTCGTCCTCACATGGGAGGAAAGAGGAAGAGGAAATCGGCAGCTCGTGAGGCACCTCCATTGCACAGGCACCATCAAGTAAGGGCCTGTGTTCAAATCATGTTAGTAACATGAACCATCCGATTCCAATATATGGATCATGATTTTAAACTAATACTCTATATGAAGTATACACTATAGTACACACACTATTAGTTTAAATCATGATCTATAGTACATACATAATATGTAGTTGTACTATAGATCATGATTTAAACTAATAGTGTGTGTACTATAGTGTGTACTTCATATAGAGTATTAGTTTAAAATTTTAAAGTTTTATTGCCATATACTATGTATGCATTTCATACCCACATCATGAATTACTATACTTGGCAGATAGCACCTCTGTCAAACTTTTACAAATACTGTCTGAACTAGGAAAGCTTGTTAATAGAATACACTTAAAGGAGAACTATGAGGTGAGTGCTTTTCACTCACCTCATAGTTCTAGCCGACCTGTGACAATGAGACTGTCACAGGTCGGCTCAGTAGATCGGGAGGTGAGCGAACACATGCCGGTGTTCGCTCACTTCTCGATCCTGTCACGGCTCTCTGCCGTGACAGGGGAGGGGATGGATTCCCCCCTCCCCGCTCCGATCCGCCAGCGCGGAGTATGTCTCCTATAAAATGTGTTGTCCAATCAGATAGTACTGTACTATGGACTGTACTGTACTATGGATCATGATTAACCTAATCATGTTATCAGGGGCGTAACTAGAAATCACAGGGCCCCATAGAAAAATTATCGGTAATTGGTATCGGCAAGTACATGAGGGCCAGTACTTGTACTTGTACTTAAAAAAGTGGCATCGGGACATCCCTAGTTAATAATATCCCATCCATCATTTACTGCCATCCATCATTTACTGCCATTGGTGGCATATTATTAACGGTCACAATTAACCATTACAAACGAATACTTTGTAAATAAATGCCGGTACCTCGTTAATCCCATCTGTGCACAAACGCAGATACTGGGTCGGCGTTCTCGACAGAACACCGACACTAAGGGGTTGATTTACTAACCTTATAAACACGCCACGAACAAGTATACACCTCTGTAGTGTGTTCCCTCCCAGCATGATCTATTGGTGGAATCTAGACACCTTTGTAGTGTGTACACACCCAGCAGGTGTGTTGTGCAAAGCCCTGCATGAATTGCAAGGTGATGTTGTGTAAATTAGCTCTACGTTGTGTTGCTTGCGTTGATGAATGCAGGAATGTAAATGCACGAGCTAACCATTTTTGTCTAAACTGTGATGCACTCATGTTTTTGGGACATTATTTAGGTAGTGCAAAAAAATTATAAAAGTCTCTCCATAAGTGGAATGAGGAACACTTAAAAACGGCCAAGAGGAAATAAGCTTCCAAAAACAAACACCTCTGGACAGTACAGAATGGTTGGAATAATAGTCGCGCGCGAACACGCTGCTATTCAATTTACCAAGAAATCGTGAAGAACCGGCGTGCTCATGTTTCTGGGCTTAAGAAGCGTGTGAACTTGGCTCCACACATGTGCAGTTGGCTCATACAGAGCTGAACATGTCAGTTGTGTGTAAGTTCCATATTTTTGAATACTGTTTTTAGCATTTTCAAAGTGTTTTTTGGGATGGTTGTAGGCATAGAGGTGAAGCAGCATTATATATGCATCATGTGCATGATTTTTCCATATATGGCATTAGTGGAAATATGCTTTTAGAGACTTGCATGTCGCTATTAGAGCGGCATGTAGCCTATGGCACATGCTACATGACGTGCACGTACGTAAATACATAGAAACGCGCCATAACGGCGTGAAAATGTGACACGTTGCTCGTGTTTGGTTGATAAATACATTTTGCTGTGTAAAAATGCACACGCACCTGGTGCGTGCATGTGTTTAGGTTAGTAAATCACCCCCCAAATGTTTAAACTGAAGCCGCTGCCTGAGGTCCCGCAGTTGCTGGGGACCTCGGCAGCCATCGTATTAACCACACAGTTCCATGGCGGCGGGGGGTTGGAGGGGCCCTTCATGGTTTCTTGCAGCCTCTGAATGTACCCCTGGGTTTATGCTATGTCCTGGATACTCTAACGATAAAGTCTGTCTGCCACTAATTCTGACTCCTGAGTTCCTCTCCATCTGGGAGTTTTGAATGTTCCTGCACCTCCTGAAAATTCCTCATGATATCAAATAAATACACATGCAATGGGGAGAGGTGGAACCCATTCTTTTAGCTACAGCAGGTGTACAGACCCAAAAACTCAAGGTCAGAAATCTCACTTATAGAATCCCGATGAAGTATAAGAAAAAAAATAAAAAGTTTGGAAGAACAGACCCTTTAAGGTAAAAGTATTTAAACTCTATGTTACTCTTAACAATGCTGCTAATAAATAAAATAATAACTGCATGACCGAACAGCTATTGTCTGGCACTGATTGTCAATCAGAGCATGAATAAGATAGAGGATAATTGTAGCTATACATATTATTAATTACATTATATAAACATAATTATTTCCAAATTGACCTTAAACACTGCATAAATCTTGAAACAAGTAATTAATCTATGGTATTATTTGTTTATATGCATACTTTATGACACTGAAAAGCAATAAATAGTTACAACTATTTCGTAATGGACCTAGTAACATTGGAAAATATGGTAATGGATATGCGTAAACATCTGTGCTGTATCACAACATGTCATTAATACAGTACTTGTAGCATCTGCCACATTCAAGTTGGTGAACTAGTTTGATGACTTTAAACAATTTGTCATACAATTACAACTTTTAGTGCAAACAGTAGGCATCTGTTCACTGTCCAACAGTCAATACCTTGTACATAAAAGGTATGACTAGGAAGCAAATTTCTTCTTGTATATGTTTTCTGAGAAAAACCTGAAGGCTGCTGACTTCTCTTTTTGAAAATGCTGCAAATGCCAGAAGACTGGCTGCCAGGCTGACCCAACGCTTTTAATACTTTCTGAGTCATTGACCAATGTATGCATATCAGGAGATCTGACTTTATTCTGATTTTACTGGCTAGATACTTGGTCTGATCTAGTACTTTTTGAATCTAATAAAAGAGCATGGCAATAAAGCAAGTCACATTTTACATAAGGAGGTCAACAATTATTTTCTAGTTCTTTAGTATACATTACTGTGGAAACACTCTACACAGATACATTTCCTGACATTCCCTATTGAAGTCTATGGGAACCAAAAAGCACCTTAATCTGCCAAAAAGCAGCTTAGTACTTTTTCCAGGGATGGGCATTTTTCTTCTTGTGACAAAACACTCAGGTGTGAACAGGGGCCATGGAAATAAATGGGATTCCTTGTTTTTAGTGTTTTGCTGTGCTTAAGACTGGAGTGTCCTTGTCTCAAGCATTTTGTTGCACTTTGGGAGACAAAACACTTAGGTGTGAACAGGGACTAAAGGTGCCCACACACCTTGCGATAATCGTACGATAATCACGGGAAATCCCGCGATCGTACGATTATCGCAAGGTGTGTGGAAGGCGTGCAACCTCTGCTACTGTAAGGTCGCACGACTTTTATCTTAGGAACATGTTCGAAAACCCGCCGAGAACCATACGATTGTGTGGCATGTTCGTAAGATAAATGCCGTACGGGCGGTGTGCGCAAGCGCACACTGCCCATTCAGCATTGCGGTCATCGGAAGCCCGCCCCTTATAACCAAGGTTTAAAATGGATATATATTGCTATACTATATGCACACCAAGATAATTTTACTAAAGTGACAAAATATTTCTACATGATATCAAGCTAAAGGGTTAACCTGACATAATAAAAAATAATTGCCAGACTTTTATTTCATGCTGTATTTATGTAAGGAGAGACTGAAGAGGAGGACATGATCTGATTTTCTGGCCTATCCCAAGGCCAATTTGCAGGCTTTAGTTAAAAAAAAATACATGAGTAGCTGGGCACTGCCATAGGGGACCAGGTACCGGTGCAAATTTTTAAAATAAAAATACTATTCAACGATGATCTTTAATGTGGTTTCAAGGGCAGACTTTTAAAAAGAAAACACAAATCCTGTAAATAGCATGCTTAAAGGTCCCCACACACCTTACGATAATCGTACGATAATCACGGGAAATCACGCGATCGTACGATTATCGTAAGGTGTGTGGAAGCCGTGCGACCTCTACTACTGTAAGGTCGCACGACTTTAAACTTACGAACATGTTTGAAAACCTGCCGAGCATCATACGATGTTCGGCGGGTGTGTAGCATGTTCGTAAGATAAAAGCCGGACGGGCCGGTGTGCGCAAGCGCACACTGCCCGTTCGGCATTGCGGTCATCGGAAGCCCGCCCCTCAGGGGGCGTGGCTTGCGATCATCGCAAGTACGATCTGCCTATGCAAGATAGGCAGATCGTACGTTTTTTTAAGTACCTTACAACCATCACAAGACAAAAGTCTTGCAATGGTTGTAAGGTGTGTGCCCAGCCTTAGGGATGGCTTTAATCTGCATGTGCAGTTAAGGAGCAGTAGGATGTTTTCTTTTGAAAGTTACTTCTTTTTTAAATATTAACCATGGATCTTTTATTCAGCATCTGTAGCACTGGATAGTACCCCTTGTTACACATTCACCAACAAAATTTCACCAAGAAAGTAAAATAAAATAAACAACTGCAATATGAAAAAAGTCCTTTACTGATTTATATGCCCCACCATGTAAATCCAACGTCAATCACATTGTCCAGTGATATAGATCCATGTCAATCATTGTGAGCGACACCCAAAAATGTTAACCCACTGTTATGATGACCCACCACCATTATGTTGCTGCCCTACTATTACTCCCATCGCAAATGACAGCTCTCTGGCACTAATAGAATATAAAAACAGCAGTGGGGAATCCCAAGTGATATCTTTGACAAAACATGGTAATGATAGTATTTTGTCAATTACATACCCCAGGATCCCCAGCGCAGTTCTTTACATTCCAGCAGAACTGGTGATCTGTCATGTCATTTAGTGGTGGTATTGTTACTATGTACAAACATTCAAAGGTTTGTGCGGGTGAACTGGCCAGATATAACCAGTTTGCCAAACTGTGGACAGGCAAGGTTTGGGTCAAACTCATGTTCAACCTGAACCAGAAGTTCATCTCAAATCATCATCTATAATATACAGTTGTGTGAAAAAGTGTTGGCCCTCTTCCTGATTTTTCATTGTTTTGCACGTTTGTCACACTTTAATGTTTCAGATCAAACAAATTTAAATATTAGTCAAAGATAACACAACATGCAGTTTTTTAAGGAAGGTTTTTTTTATTAAGGGAAAACAAAATCCAAATCCACATGGCCCTGTGTGAAAAAGTGTTTGCCCCCCACCCCCCCTGTTAAAACATAACTTAACTCTGGTTTATCACACCTGAGTTCAATTTCTCTAGCCACACCTGTTCGCAATCAAGAAATCATTTAAATAAGACTTGACTGACAAAGTGAAGTAGACCAAAAGATCCTCAAAAGCTACACATCATGCCGAGATCCAAAGAAATCCAGGAACAAATGAGAAAGAAAGTAATTGAGATCGCTGGAGCAGAGCGCTGTAACAGACTCATTGCAAGTTATCGCAAATGCTTGATTGCAGTTGTTGCTGCTATGGGTGGCCCAACCAGTTATTAGGTTTAGGGGGCAAACACTTTTTCACACAGGGCCATGTGGGTTTGGGTTTTGTTTTCCCTTAATAAAAACCTTCCTTTAAAAACTGCATGTTGTGTTTACTTGTGTTATCTTTGACTAATATTTAAATTTGTTTGATGATCTGAAACATTAAAGTGTGACAAACGTGCAAAACAATGAAAAATCAGGAAGGGGGCCAACACTTTTTCACACAACTGTACATATTACTTCGGTCCTAGTTAGCTTTGCATCTCAATTATTTCATCAAGGTGCACTGTTAACACAAGTATATTAACTGAATGTTCATCTTTGGCAATATTGATATTTAGTTAATGAATTATAAAAGCACAGATTAATAAATGAATTAACATAGCTCCTTTCATTTATAAAGTTAGTTTAACCCTCATTTTTTTGGGGGGTGGGGAGAAAAATACACATGAGTATTTATTTCTTCCATGTACACTACTTAGAGCTTTCAAAGTCAGTCCAGGCATGGTCAAATAGCAATTAATCACAGGCTGTCCAAGAATTAATTTCCTTTTCCATTATATAAAATGAGCAGAGCTCCTGCAATAATTTACTAAGTACTGGTAAGTAATGCAAGAAATGTATACATGCATGTATCATCATTTTATCAGAATCATTAATATTTATGGGGCAATTAAAAAAACACCAAGCTTCATAGCAGCTATATAAAGCTAGAAGGGAGAATATCTATTTATGGAGAATTTTCACTAGTCCAAACATTTTATTAATTCCTCTTGTCATTCCTGTCATTAGAGTGTTAACATTAACTTTAATGTATTTGGCATTAGCAATAAATGAGGTGACTGTGATGGTATATTCCAAGGGCAGTCAATTTCTCAAGGCTGACACAGTGCGGAACAAAAATATGAATTCCACAGTGTAGATGTTATTTGTATCAGTTTCTGTGTCATTGGACCTGCTTATGAGCAGTTTAAATCTACTACATAGATCTTCTGATGGAAAGATTGTAGTAGACCAAGCAATTCAAATGAGAAAAATCTTTAAACTGTATCTATAGCTACAATGTTTTAGCCTACTGTTTGGCTGTCTGTGTTCTATCACGTATGTTACCTCTAATAAAGTGTACCCCATGATTTGCTGGATGCCAGTTAACTGTAAAACGATTCCCTCTATTAATGCTGGATACTCCCCATAGTGGTGTCTTCCAGCTCGGTGGGGATTAAGAGATGTGGCTGTGACTGTAAAGGGTCATGCCATTTGCATTTCATCCATTCACAAAACTCATTGTATTATTTTCATAGAATGCAGGGGTCCTGTGAGTGGACAAGGGTGGTCCTGTCATGCATTCACCCTCCTCCATTCACAGAATGCCTTGCGTTCTGGAAAAATAATACAGGAACTTTTTTAAACAAATCAGGAGGGGGAACAACATGATCCTTCACATTTGCAGCCACAGCTTCTCATCCTTGTACCACTGTGGGAGAGTATCTGGCATCAATATAGGGAGGATTGAAACAGTAATTGGCAGCCAGCAGGATATGGGATACACTTAAGTAGAGGTAAAAATTCTGACTGGTGCTGAGTGATTTCAAAATGTTTTTTTTTCTTGAAGTTTTTTTTTTTAATACATAAAGTTTTATTGGGTTTTTTCAAACATAAAGAAGTGTATATACAGACATACATTAACACATAGTTTGGATCAAATGTGAATTTTCTTGAAGTTTTTCACTTCGGTCCTGTAGAAACAATAGGAAGTAAGAGGAAATCCCCTCTGATGTTTGTAACTGAACAGATATGCCCAAACAAAATAATTTTACCTTACCTACTATTCCTGCCATATATGTACTCTATTATGGACTACATACAGAATTTAAAAAAATAACATTTATATATATTTTTTTCCTTTCAAGGTTGTAGTTACTGTATCTGCTGAAAAAAGAGATTGTTTACAGAACTTGGGAAAAGAAAGCTCACCGTACACACTTACAGCTGACTGCACATCTATTCTTTTTCCTTCTCCCCCCCCCCC
>NW_017307908.1:68378-69144 GCF_000935625.1 Nanorana parkeri
TAAATAGCTACTGCTGTGCTTTCCCTTTGGAAAATCCATAATACTCTGCAACAACAGTGTCATGGGTGCCTACTGTATTAATGTGTACTGTGGTACTGCAACTTAAATTATTGTGTGAGGGATCATTTTCCAGAAAAAAATAGATTATGGTAAAAGCACTTCACCCCTGGAATGTTCGGTCTTCAGAGCACAGAATGCCAGGAAAGGGGAGTATCCAAAAAATACAAGTTGTTTACATTGGAGTTAGGGTTGGGGCTATAGAGAGGGTTAATGTGAGAGAGACTTTACTCTAGGGTGTAGCTCTTTGTGCCAGGAGCTCTGAGCAAAAATGTACCAGTACTAACTTCCTGTTAATAACACTGGTCAACAAAAAAACAAAAAAAAATTCTGGCCTGGACTTTTGCAGCTGTTTTAGACTAATTTCAGGGTGCACATTCCAAATCCGATCTCAGATTTGCTCTATCACATCTCATTTTTATGCTACCGGCATACCCCATTTTCATTGATTTTACCCAAAATAACTCTTTGTCACTTATGATTGCAAGTTGTTGAGTGTCAGTGACTGCTTTAGTGTTAAAATATGGTGCTGTATTTTTAGGATAGTGTGTTTATAATATAATTTTATGTAGATATCCACATTTATTTAATATTTTCCTTCTGCGGGGCGTGATCTAACAATGGCTACAACATCCAAAAGAAGGAAATGCAGTAATGACCCAGATATCTTCTGCTACATCTGTGGCAGCTTCACTTTGCAGGATCAAAG
>NW_017307908.1:70739-72983 GCF_000935625.1 Nanorana parkeri
TGCCACACCTGTTCGCAATCAAGAAATCATTTAAATAAGACTTGACTGACAAAGTGAAGTAGACCAAAAGATCCTCAAAAGCTACACATCATGCCGAGATCCAAAGAAATCCAGGAACAAATGAGAAAGAAAGTAATTGAGATCGCTGGAGCAGAGCGCTGTAACAGACTCATTGCAAGTTATCGCAAATGCTTGATTGCAGTTGTTGCTGCTATGGGTGGCCCAACCAGTTATTAGGTTTAGGGGGCAAACACTTTTTCACACAGGGCCATGTGGGTTTGGGTTTTGTTTTCCCTTAATAAAAACCTTCCTTTAAAAACTGCATGTTGTGTTTACTTGTGTTATCTTTGACTAATACTTAAATTTGTTTGATGATCTGAAACATTAAAGTGTGACAAACGTGCAAAACAATGAAAAATCAGGAAGGGGGCCAACACTTTTTCACACAACTGTACATATTACTTCGGTCCTAGTTAGCTTTGCATCTCAATTATTTCATCAAGGTGCACTGTTAACACAAGTATATTAACTGAATGTTCATCTTTGGCAATATTGATATTTAGTTAATGAATTATAAAAGCACAGATTAATAAATGAATTAACATAGCTCCTTTCATTTATAAAGTTAGTTTAACCCTCATTTTTTTGGGGGGTGGGGAGAAAAATACACATGAGTATTTATTTCTTCCATGTACACTACTTAGAGCTTTCAAAGTCAGTCCAGGCATGGTCAAATAGCAATTAATCACAGGCTGTCCAAGAATTAATTTCCTTTTCCATTATATAAAATGAGCAGAGCTCCTGCAATAATTTACTAAGTACTGGTAAGTAATGCAAGAAATGTATACATGCATGTATCATCATTTTATCAGAATCATTAATATTTATGGGGCAATTAAAAAAACACCAAGCTTCATAGCAGCTATATAAAGCTAGAAGGGAGAATATCTATTTATGGAGAATTTTCACTAGTCCAAACATTTTATTAATTCCTCTTGTCATTCCTGTCATTAGAGTGTTAACATTAACTTTAATGTATTTGGCATTAGCAATAAATGAGGTGACTGTGATGGTATATTCCAAGGGCAGTCAATTTCTCAAGGCTGACACAGTGCGGAACAAAAATATGAATTCCACAGTGTAGATGTTATTTGTATCAGTTTCTGTGTCATTGGACCTGCTTATGAGCAGTTTAAATCTACTACATAGATCTTCTGATGGAAAGATTGTAGTAGACCAAGCAATTCAAATGAGAAAAATCTTTAAACTGTATCTATAGCTACAATGTTTTAGCCTACTGTTTGGCTGTCTGTGTTCTATCACGTATGTTACCTCTAATAAAGTGTACCCCATGATTTGCTGGATGCCAGTTAACTGTAAAACGATTCCCTCTATTAATGCTGGATACTCCCCATAGTGGTGTCTTCCAGCTCGGTGGGGATTAAGAGATGTGGCTGTGACTGTAAAGGGTCATGCCATTTGCATTTCATCCATTCACAAAACTCATTGTATTATTTTCATAGAATGCAGGGGTCCTGTGAGTGGACAAGGGTGGTCCTGTCATGCATTCACCCTCCTCCATTCACAGAATGCCTTGCGTTCTGGAAAAATAATACAGGAACTTTTTTAAACAAATCAGGAGGGGGAACAACATGATCCTTCACATTTGCAGCCACAGCTTCTCATCCTTGTACCACTGTGGGAGAGTATCTGGCATCAATATAGGGAGGATTTAAACAGTAATTGGCAGCCAGCAGGATATGGGATACACTTAAGTAGAGGTAAAAATTCTGACTGGTGCTGAGTGATTTCAAAATGTTTTTTTTTCTTGAAGTTTTTTTTTTTAATACATAAAGTTTTATTGGGTTTTTTCAAACATAAAGAAGTGTATATACAGACATACATTAACACATAGTTTGGATCAAATGTGAATTTTCTTGAAGTTTTTCACTTCGGTCCTGTAGAAACAATAGGAAGTAAGAGGAAATCCCCTCTGATGTTTGTAACTGAACAGATATGCCCAAACAAAATAATTTTACCTTACCTACTATTCCTGCCATATATGTACTCTATTATGGACTACATACAGAATTTAAAAAAATAACATTTATATATATTTTTTTCCTTTCAAGGTTGTAGTTACTGTATCTGCTGAAAAAAGAGATTGTTTACAGAACTTGGGAAATGCAAGCTCACCGTACACACTTACAGCTGACTGCACATCTATTCTTTTTCCTTATCACG
>NW_017307908.1:73408-85475 GCF_000935625.1 Nanorana parkeri
TAAATAGCTACTGCTGTGCTTTCCCTTTGGAAAATCCATAATACTCTGCAACAACAGTGTCATGGGTGCCTACTGTATTAATGTGTACTGTGGTACTGCAACTTAAATTATTGTGTGAGGGATCATTTTCCAGAAAAAAATAGATTATGGTAAAAGCACTTCACCCCTGGAATGTTCGGTCTTCAGAGCACAGAATGCCAGGAAAGGGGAGTATCCAAAAAATACAAGTTGTTTACATTGGAGTTAGGGTTGGGGCTATAGAGAGGGTTAATGTGAGAGAGACTTTACTCTAGGGTGTAGCTCTTTGTGCCAGGAGCTCTGAGCAAAAATGTACCAGTACTAACTTCCTGTTAATAACACTGGTCAACAAAAAAACAAAAAAAAATTCTGGCCTGGACTTTTGCAGCTGTTTTAGACTAATTTCAGGGTGCACATTCCAAATCCGATCTCAGATTTGCTCTATCACATCTCATTTTTATGCTACCGGCATACCCCATTTTCATTGATTTTACCCAAAATAACTCTTTGTCACTTATGATTGCAAGTTGTTGAGTGTCAGTGACTGCTTTAGTGTTAAAATATGGTGCTGTATTTTTAGGATAGTGTGTTTATAATATAATTTTATGTAGATATCCACATTTATTTAATATTTTCCTTCTGCGGGGCGTGATCTAACAATGGCTACAACATCCAAAAGAAGGAAATGCAGTAATGACCCAGATATCTTCTGCTACATCTGTGGCAGCTTCACTTTGCAGGATCAAAGCCACAACATCAATACCTTTGTCAAGAAGGTTTATCTTGCCTGCTTTAAAGTACGACTTGGAGACCAAGACAAAATCTGGGCTCCTCACAAAGTGTGTAAAACCTGTGTTGAAACTTTGCGATCATGGTCTAAAGTAAAGAATGCTAAGCTGAAGTTTGGTGTGCCAATGGTTTGGAGAGAACCTACAAACCATTTGGATAACTGCTACTTCTGCCTTGTCAATGTAAAAGGTTTCAATAAGAAAATAAACAACACTTACAATGCCCAGATATCCCATCTGCCAGACGATCAGTTGAGCACTGTGATGAAATACCTGGGCCTGTATTTACTGAGCTACCAGAGATTGATGTTGAATCCCTCAGTTTACCTGCTTCTACAGATGATGATGATGATGCTCAGATCAAATATACACCATCTGATGCAGATTGTGATAACATTTCTCTGTTTAGTCAGCCTGAATTGAATGATCTTGTACGAGATTTGTATTTGCCAAAGCAGTCTGCTGAATTGTTTGCTTCCAGGCTGCAAGAGAAAGGACTACTCAGACCTGGCACTAGTGTCTCCTTTTATCGTAACAGACAAGCAGCACTGCGAAAGTACTTCCATTCAGATGGTCAACTTGTTGGTCAAACTGTTGGAATACCTTATGCCAGAAAAAGAGTGCTGACCAGTGTAATTGCTAAAGTATGATTGTTCCTTTGCTTGTAGAGGTTCTTGAAATATACATATAAAGTACATTATTGACTGCTTTGTATTACAGTGTCAACTTTCTTGAAAGGTGGAGAAACAACTGAATTTACTTTTTTAGAAAACTTTTTAAATTAACTTGCTTTGTGGCGGTATGGAAGTTCTTTCGGCAGCAGGCTTTGGTTTTCTCGAGATTATGCACACAAAAAGGAAACAAAAGTCTCTGAGAATAAGTCAATCCATCAGATGCTTTTTTTTTATTAATTAAGAATGTGTCAGAAAGAAAATCTATGCCTTTCTTCAGACAGGTGGCAGCAGACTAACTTGACTTCTGATTGCTGTATGGATCTTAATAGGACTGCTTTGTCAATACACTTGACAAAGAAACATCTAAAATAGGGATTAGCAGGTTAAGCAAGCCAAGAGCAAACTATTTACCATTAATCTGTTATGAGAGAATCTAGATGAGGAAGAGGACAAGACTTGGGTTTTAGATTCTATT
Organism: Nanorana parkeri; assembly: GCF_000935625.1. Lineage (NCBI taxonomy): Eukaryota > Metazoa > Chordata > Amphibia > Anura > Dicroglossidae > Nanorana > Nanorana parkeri. Next base: position 75,364 of record NW_017307908.1, read on the forward strand.
TTCAAAATAATATGCTGTAGCATGGAGGATACGAGCAAATTGTCTCATTTGCATAACAAAGGCCTTTGGATTCACTATCCCTCTGACAACCTGACATTAGCCAAAAGGTAAGGGAATACTTTTGATGTTTTTCCATAGAAATAGAAGGCTGCAAAGAGAATGACAGGCTTTGTAGATTACATTTTCGTACTATTATTTTCTTTTTCCTTCACAGAAACACTGAACATTTTTATAGAAGTGTTAATCAAAGTTTTAAGACTACTATGCAGTGGACTGTGGTCATGTTTAAGCCGTGGCTCCTGGTATTTTTAGGTTTCCTAATTTGGCATCCCTAGTGGGTATGCACAGTATGTGAGCTGTATCACTAGCTCCTTATTTATTTTTATTGCATGAAAAGAGGCCATAGGAAATGCTTAGTCACTTCAGCTTGCTATTCCCCGATGTATTCTGAAAATATAAACCTAAATACTGAAATAAATTCCAACAAAAACTGTGTTTTAAAAATTGGACCCTATTAATAATATACAAAATGTCGGTTGTGAGCAGGCGATCGGTATCTGATACATAAGCCCCCTGGGAATAAGCAGTCTCTTAGGCACAGATACCAAATCCATGGGAGCAGTGGCAAACAGTGCAGTGTTTATTGGGGATATTTACATGTCTCCACAGGTGCTGTACAGTGGTTCACAAAAAAAAGACTAAAAAAATAAAACCTAGCCATATCCCAGCACTAACTTCATAAACCAAAGTATAAGTCGTAACTAACAGGCTGAGCAGGCCTACCGCTTATCAGCCTCCACATACACCATTTTCTAGTTTTGTTACAAACCTTGCAGCTCTCTCAGACGGGGCTTGTCTGATCCTCAGGCAGAGAGCTCTGAGTACAGGTTCCAAGTGAGGTTAAATTGCTAGTAGAGAGAGGAGTAAACCCTACACTGGAGCCAGGATCAGCAATCCCTAAATGTATAGGAGAGGAACCTGGGAAACCTATAAACTTCGAACAGGACTTTCCCATGCTCCCTCTGGGATGCTCTGCTACACGGTGTAAACACAAAACCTGACTAAATTATACTGCTGCAAGCAGACGTCTGATTGGCTGCTGTGAGATATAAAATCAACCTAATCAGTTATTAGAAGAGCTGTACTGTATGTAATGGCCATTGTAGGCCAGTGCTTAGGGCAGCAGGTAAAGGGGGTGTGCAGAAACGTACACTGAACTATGATAATCTTTTTTTCCCCTGTTTAAGCAATCTTTGCATATTTGAGACTGAATTCAGCAAACAATCTCAGAGGAAGCCCCATTTGCTGGGGGGAAACGCGCCGCGTCAGGGACAGCATGCCACCAACTTCTCTGGAGACCCAGGACTTACTGCTTTACAGTCTATTGCATTGTCGGGTCTATGAGCCTCTGCTATATCGATTGTATTGAGCGAGGCCAATCTATGCAGCCTAACAACAGCACGGACCATCGACCTGAAATCTGGATTGAGTGGAGCTGACTCGCATACATTCATTAACACTCAGGCTCCTGATTAAAGTGCTCCATTGGACACATTGTCCCAAGAACTTCATCCATCTTCGCTTCACTGTACAGCCGCACGTACAAGGGGAACCCCTGAAGCTATCCCCATATGCGAGGAAATATATGCATTTTTTTTGGATGATACTATTCTGGATTCATAATGAGAGGAACTGTGCGATCTTTATAAAGACAATCACTGGGATTACAAATTATCACAGGAACATCTTTCATTGAGATATCACTTCCATATCCATCACAGCAATCTTAGATGGACTTTCATTTTGTGGCCACAGATGAATGAAGTGAGTAATCCTGTTACATATTGATACATTTGTATCTACTGTTTTTATGCAGTGTATCCATTCCTACCAGTGACTGCCTATTACTCTGCTGACAAATTAACCCTGACTGCTCTGTCCTACACTGGGGTCGTTCAAGGGAAGTTGTGCCTTTCTTTTAAAAAATGTTTTAAATGTTATGTAATAGGTGCTTTACCTTTATATTTTTCTATGTTAAATAAAAATCTTGTGATATACCATATACTATAGAGTTACTTGTTCACTGGATAGCTCCACTAATGGGATTTCTTTGTTAAGGGGATTCTGCTGTTTGAATATTATTTCTGAAACCCAGGAGCCTATTCCACATAATTTGTTACCTATTTGCTATTTATTGCGATACTCCTTTTCCCCTGTATGTTTATGTTTAGAAATCAAAAGACCCTTTATGGTTGAGGAAACATAAAACCATCACTTAATTTTCTTCTTTGGTGGTCTCCTTAGTTAAAGTATATCTAAAGCCAAAACTTTTATTTTATTTTGGATAGAGTAGAGAATGGCTCAAAAGATTTCCTTCTGCTTCTTGCTGCATAGACACAACAGGAAGTGAGAGAAAATCTCTCTAAAGTGAGGAAAATCCCCTCTTAGACATTTACCATTGTCCCCATTGGAAGATTTCACCTTTTATTTTTGTTCTGATGATAACTTAAACTTTTGGGCTCCCCATCACTTTTAGTTCTGGTAACAATGGGCACCAAAATATGTAGAGAGAGTAAATCCCTTTGACTGGGGCACAGACAGAAATAAAACCCCTGTAGTTTAAAGCCATCACCACTCCATCCAGAACTAGATAAATACCATACACCATACAGTGTGAAGGAATGTTTTTTCATGCGCCCAGGGCTGGGGACAAACACGTGCAAGCAGCTCATGTAAGTCTATGGAGATACAAGAGCTGTGAGCCCTCACACGTCGCTTTCCGCAGCTCTGAGTTTTGACAGCCGCACACAGGCAGTGCACCAACCTGGATCCATCATGTCTGGGTCCAAGGCCATGCACTGCCTGTGTGCATCTGTCAAAAGTTGGAGCTGTGGAAAGCAGTATGTGAGGATGCACAGCTCCTGCACCTCCATAGACTTGCATGAGCTGCATGCACGCTTCTGCTTGCAGCTCTGGGCCTTCACACTGTACAGGGCAACAGACCCTATGTAAATGAGCCCTAAGGCAGTAACTTTGCATATAAAGCAGACACATGCTGCCTCCAATATTGCATTCTAGCATTAGCTTTTACTAAAAAATAATCACATGATACAAGGGACCGATCTTATATAAAAGGACATCATCATTCTGGTGTGCATAGGGCAGCACAATATCTAAATATGGCCTTCTGACTTAATTAATGTCCATTGCTCTTTGCCTTATTCAGTAAGCCCATGTGTTATAGATATGACTATCAATAGCTTTGCTTTTACTGGATATTTCCAGACAGAAACATATGCTTACATAATTATTCTCTTTACTGATCTAATACAAACAATAACATATTCTAAATGTCATTTGTAATACTGTTATGATGTAGATGTCAACTGGCAAAGCAGTTGTGGCTCATGTTAGTTGGATATCACAAAGGGAAAATTGAAAAGTGGCATCTGATTTTAAAGAGGCATTGATCTGTGTATGTTGTCATGGCATATGTGTATGTCTGGATTAGTAAAACATTTACATAGCAATGCAATGACCTGTTGGCAGTGGAACTCCAGCTAAAGGGAAATGATGGAACCTCTGAAAAGTTTTGGTTTCTGTTTGTGTCTGAGATTTTGCCTAAGTTTCCTTCTTTGTTGCTGCTGGAGAAATACTGCTCGCTTTTCTGTCCTAGTGACTACACTGGAAGTGTGGAGGCATTTCCCAAATAAGGTCACAGACAGTACCCCACATGCACTAACCCCAACCCACTTTAAAATTTAAAAAATAAAGATTTGTATTCGCCGTAACCTTGGTTTTAAAGCAAATGTGTGGGACTTAAAATTCACAATTTTTTTTATTGTAAACCTTTTAACCTAAAATGCTTTGTATGGCCTTTAAATCATGGCCAGCAGGCTATGAATGGCCAATATTGGGGATGTGTGGCGGAACCAACCCCTTTCTATAAGGGAAGGGGCTGGGGGGGGTCATAAGGGCCATAGTGTCAGTGTGTTCAAATATGTTCAAGAGGCATACGCTGGCTGCATTAAAAAAAAAGACCTATACATAGGTAAGTCTTTAGTACAGACCATGTACTAGTATTTTAGTACTGAACACTCCCATGCTCATTCATAACTGAAGGGATCAGTAATCATGAATGACATTTTTATGATCTCTTCAGTTTCTGAATGAAAACAGTAGTGCTCAATAATTAGCTTTTTAAGTTCTGGGCAGAGGAGACAGAACTTGAAGACTCCATCTCTTTTTCCACATCAACAGTAAAATGTAAGAGGCCCTTTTAGACTCTTAATATTTCCCCAAATCCCCTTAGTGACTATACTATGAAACAAAAAAAAAACTGTCCACACACAACATACACATGTGCAATACACAATGTGGTAATGCATTTTACATTTGTTGGTGCACTGTTGGCCTTTTCACACCAGCGGGCATGAGTTATGGTATGCAATGAATTGCGGTGTTTTTAAAAAAAATACCTTCATTTATTTTTGTGCACTGCATTACATTGCCACACAATATAACATGTCACATCAGGATAAAATGTATGCCTGCATCATTTTATCTCAGTGCACGCACACCAACACAGTGTGCACAGGGAACTATGGATTGGATGTTACCACTATGCATAGATGTAAAGTCAGCCTCTTTTCTCTTTTCACCATTTAGCAAAAGACACGTTTTGAAATGTACAAATATTTGTCATTAGCACAATACATGTTTAGCTTTTAGAATTATTAGGAATTTTGTACATTTTGTGCAATGTTTTGGAAAATAATATTCTGATAAACATTTGCTCAACTATCCTGGGATGATCAAAACCAGCAGCAACAAATACTACAGAAAAAAATTAACGGAAAGCCATTATGCTACCTTTATTTTCAAACCAGTTTCTCCATTCAGTATAAAGTTTTTAATTGACATTAGCTTGGCATAGCAATATTAAATCAAAAAATGATAAGGATAATAATTTAAACAGGATTTGTGCTGTAGCCACAATATCCTTGCATTTAAAATATATTTTTAAAAAAACAAGCACCAAAAATAAGCAAGGTTTGAACAAATTTGGCACAAAACTTCTAAACATGCCAGACAGCCCTTTCATGAAGCTGTCAGGATATGCCACCTGTTTCAGCTTTTTGCAACAGTTCACGCTGCCAGAAACAAAATAAGGATCTGTCCAACTGCCGACCAAAATAAAAAGGCCTGCATCAGCCATATGTCTTCCAGGACTAAATAGTCTTTATGCCACCAGGACATGTAATCTGCATATCAGTTTTGAAATCCATGGAAAATGGACAGGCAGTTGTTTGAAATGTATATAATATTTTTAGAAGCATGTCAGTAAACATTATATTTCTAGTGTGTCAGCTATACTGGAAATAAACCTTTACTACAACCCAGTGTTCTGTTAAGATTTAGACATAAACCAGAAGGTTTGTGTTATATGTGAAGTCTTATTCCAGGTGTAAAAATCTTTCTTACAATATGGCAAAAAAGATGATCTGTATTTTAGCTCAATTAGGGAGAATGTTGCTACAAGTCACAGATTTAATAATTGAAGATGAACTCTAGAAATTAGCTAAATCTACCCTTGCATTGTCCCCTTGTAATATTTACCTTAATCTAGCAGGCTCTGGTGCTCTCCTGATGCTCTGGGTGTCATCACTTCCTTGCAGTGTTATTCTTTTCCATAAACAATTTTGTAATCACTTGTAATGTGTCTTAACTTGCTAGGGAATTTGACCAATCCAGGAAAAGTCAATTACCTAGGACTGCCACATTTCTCCCTCCCTATGCTAGGTCATAGCCCTCACCTCTTCTGGGTGTGCCTTATTACGGTCTGTGCTGGTCTAGCTCCTCTGCCCCTCACCTGCCTACAAAACCTTTTGTATAACTGGTGGGGAAGGAACAAAGGTGAATGCTACAGTTTTCAGCCGCAATCTTAGTGCCTTATGAGGTCTAAACAAGGGGAACTTTTACAAGAAATAAAATATGTCATGCAAATAGGATATTTTGTCATTTGTTGAAATAAATGGTCTGGAGACAGGTACACTATGATGATGAGTTTTGTTTACTATCTTGATGACCTACCAAACTCACTTTTGGACAATCCTTTTGTTGAAACAAATGGAGCTTTCGAAGATGTGTGTGTTTCTTTATCAATAGAGTCTACCTGTCTATTTTACCTTAGAGCCCACCAAATATGTATGTACCTAAATGTTTTTTAGTGTGTGTCCATCTGACATGATCTTGTATATATAAATTTTCATTTTGGTTTAATATAAGGTACATTCACTACTTGAGTTATATTATGAAGGATCTCAGGATGTACATCACAGTTCCATGACCTCTCCAAATGTATTTAGCCTGCTGCCTGGTACCTATATATGGTCAGTGAACTCTTTGGTTAATCCTGATATCATTATAAGTCACAGCAGAGACAAATAATTTTAATTATATTCTGGCATATCAAGGTCAAGCTGTAGGCCACAACTAATAACTATGGTTATGCATAGTACATATCGATTTAAGTATACATATTGAAGAGCGTTTAATTTATTATTAAATATTTTTTTTAATTAGATATACATTCCTGAATGTGTTTTCTGGGAACAGATATATACTGTACTAATTACATCAAGTGTAATTAAAGCCAACCTTTTTAGTTTTGGATAAAGTAAGGAAGGGTAAGATCTCCTGCCAGGTTTTTATTATTGTCTTTGTCCTGCTGGGAAGATTCATCCTCAATATTTCACCTAATGGCCATGGTCACTGAGACTGAAAAGAAGAATCAAAAATGTGGAGTTTCACAAGAAATCGGGGCCACCTATTTCAGTGACAACTGTCTAAGAAGGGATTTCTGATGCCCTTTAAGAGATTTCCTCTCACGTTCTGTTGTGCCTATGAGACAGGAAGTGAAGGTAAATATCTTCAATGGGATACAGATGGAAAATAAATTGGCAGATTCTTTTTAACCTTTCCAATCCTCGATCTAGATCTACTAACCTTTCTATTACTGACCGCTACAGAAAATGCTGGTTGTTGACTTTCTTACTTGAGCCACTGAAAGGGAACAATTATGGAGGTAAGGACTTAATCACCCTCTCCCACCTCTACCTAACAGCTGAATCTTTACTTTTTCCATTAACTCATCTCCATACAGTTCTTACCTTTTGTATCACTTGCCATTCTTGCCTTTTAGAGTGCAAGCTCTGCCAAGCAGAGCCCTCCTAACCCTTCTGGTTTGCGTTGTATTGTGGCTGTACAGACTCCACTTATATTGTAAAATGCTGCACAAACAGTTGGTACTATATAAATACTGTATAATAAACATATTATACTTTAAAGCTGAATTCCAAGCAAATCTAAAATAATGAATTATAAACTACAATAATATAAAAAAAAATGGCTCTGCCATTTAACATCTTTTTTTTTTTTTTACAGTTTATTCCTTTATTGCAACAAAAAGGGGGGTCTGCCTGGCTGTGCAGCTTGGTGGTGATGAACAAATCTCAGAAATGTAAATCCATTGGCACCTATGTTTATTTCACCTATGTATGTAAATGTTTTTCTGGAGTTCAGCTTCAAGTACCATTTTATAGCTATAATTTGTGACTTGATTTTAAGTGATTGCTATTAAATATGTTTATCTTTGTTGTTTTCATAATATTTGTTTTGGTATTTTTATATTCCTATTCCTTATTATGCACTTTGAATTCAGCCTTCAAAGGACAAACAAGTGGAGTGTTTTAATAAAAATAGAAATCATCTCTTCTCTGCATACACCTTGTTTATTCAATTCCTAGAAATCAACATTTCTGTAAGCACATGACTTCATTGAAGGTTCTGAAAGCATGCATTAAATTAAAGGGGAGGGCGAAGAGAGGGGATGTGTCTCAGTGCTGTATACAAATAAGGTTTTTGTACTAAATAAGGCATCCCTGTCTTCCCTATAGACGTGCTTGGCCCTTACTCATCCCTGCAAGGCTGCCAGCAGCTTTGAGCTTGCATGGGGAGAAAGCACATCTGAAGGGCTGTTTGATGGAGATGCTTGCTTTGATATCACCCCAGAGAGCCATGTAAATATATTGCAGAGAGACCTACAGTATGTCTGCAAACAACTTTAACAGCAAATAGAATCTAATCTGAACTGACGGCGACCTTAATAATCCCAGAACAGCTCTTGATTTCTCTTCATATAATAAAAGCTAAAGTGATTTTTAAGTCCACTTACTTTTTGAAACTGTGCTCGATGCTGAGAAGATAAAACACTTGTGTCAGCAGGACATTAAGTCAAAAATGAACTTTAAAATGTGCAAAATGTACTTTAATGTTTATTTTAAAAAGAATGCAAATAGTAGTTCCTATCTATTCTGGTAAGGTATAAATGAACTACCTTGGCACCTAGAAACTTTCTGAACAAAGCCTATTGTGTAAGATTAGAGAAAATAATTCCTCGACAAAGTGGTATGTCTAAGCTGTATTTGCTGAAGTTTCTTCTGATGCATGGTAACAACGTGAGACCTACAAGCTCCAGGCACAGAGGCTCATGGGACAGGACAGGGTGAGTATGTGGAAGAATAGGGGTTTAGTGTTGGGGAGAGATGAAGTACACAGGGAAAATTTAGAGGTTAAGTTGTTCGAATTGGGGATTAAGTGTTAAAGCTTAACACTTTTTTTTCCAACACTTGCAGTAAGTCCTCTCCTGTGTTGAAATTGATTACTCTCAATTCCCTTAAACGTGCATCTCCACAATATAACCTTTTGAAGTTGCAGCAGCTATGTTGAGCCCACATTAATTTCCTGTCTGAATGACCTCCATCATTCATCCATCACTTCTCTCCCTCCCCCTAATGCAGTTTCACAGAAGGCAGTAGACTGACAATGCCAGCAGTGTGAGCCAAACAAGCTGTGCTCCAGTTGCAATGTACAACTCTGGAAGCTTGCTAACAAGAGTAAGGGAGGAGAGTAGGCTGGGAGCTCATCTTTTGACAGGTAAGACAGTACACATACAGTATGTCATTTCTAATTCTGTATTTGCTTTGCTTGTCTGGAGGTCAGCTTTAAACATACATTCTGCAACTATTTGACACATATTTTACTAATAAAAAAGCCACCACAATTCAACAATGTTCCTGCCAGTTATCCAAAAATCATGTTGGCCTCTAATTATTAAGTATCTGATTTCTGTGTGGCATGTAAGGGTATGTGATCTTCAAGATTCAGTTAGATAACATGGCACTTAATTATGACATGAAATCTGTCTTGCACAGCAAGGCTCAGATATCTTGCATTCAATGCTTTGAAAAGACAACAAACTTCATTATCAAAGTGTATGATATAGGAACTGTTTGTGTTGCCCAATAACAACCAATCACATTCAGATTGCACTGGAAACTCAAATGAGAATTTAGTGTGAATCTGACAGGTGACTGTGAACCAACACAGACATGTCAAGCGCATTAATGAATGAAGCTCCAAGCTGTTAGGTAATGATTTTTGTTGGCATGTACTTCTAATGGACAGTAACAGGGTTATTCACAAAAGGGTGAAGAGTTTGGAGAAGGCAGGAGAAGTGAACAATCTAGTACAGTGGTGGCCAACCTTGGCACTCCAGCTGTTTTGGAACTACAAGTCCCATGAGGCATTGCAGGGCTCTGACAGCCACAGACATAACTCCCAGAGGCAGATGCATGTTGGGATTTGTAGTTTTGGAACAGCTGGAGTGCCAAGGTTGGCCACCACTGTACTAGATTGTTCACTTCTCCTTCCTTCTCCAAACTCTTCACCCTTTTGTGAATAACCCTGTAAGACTTCCTTCATACCTATGCAATGCTACATCACAAATCCACTGCAGTGCATTTTACATGGATTACTGTGGTTTTCTATGGGCTGCCTACCACATATAAAGCGTTCCAAAGAAGTGTGATGGCTAAGTGTGTTGGGGTGCCATTGAGAAATAATGGCACCACAACACAACAAACATAGCCACGTGTGATCTTGTGTAATGTGGGAACATATGCAGGAATGTCAAACAGCTAATTATGCAGTTGAGATACATACTGTATATGGGTGCTGCTTTATCTGGCAAAGAATGTGCAGTTCTGCTC
>NW_017307908.1:85624-91880 GCF_000935625.1 Nanorana parkeri
ACATGCAATCAATAAAACAAGGATTGTACATAGAACAATATCGGACCTCTGAAAAGTACAAGCATGCATATGTACTCAGTACTTGGTTTGGGCCCCTTTTGCAGCAATTACTGCAATTACTTTTGCACGATATTCTAATTATTCGAGTTTCACCTGTATACACAACCCTGCCAGACAGTAGAGCCAGGCTGACAAACAGATTTTTGTTGTTGCAGCCAGTACATAACTATAAATCTTTGGGCCCCAAAGCAAAATTTTAAGCTGGCCTACACACTAGAGGACAACTTTACCTTTAGTGAAGTTGCCCTTTAATAAATCCTCATACCCCTCCTGAGTGCAGCCCACCTATAATAATAACAATGTATACCTTCCTTCTCAATCCAGCAATTTTTTCTCTGTCAAGGTCCAGACTGGCTCTATTTTACATTGGGCATGCAAACAGCAGGCCTCCAGAGTTCCCTCCGAGTCCAGCTGCCCCATAGTCCACAGGGGACTGTAGGCATCCATTGATATGAGATGATTTGGGTAACTGTCATCTCACATCTGCCAGTCTAAAAACATCCTGCAAAGGAATGTTCATACTATGAAATAGCAACATGTCTTCCAGCTTGTTTCTTTTGATACTAATTATTTGGATGTTTAAAGAAAATCTGTACTAAGAAAGTAGGTAGGCAGTCAGTACCAACCTCTCCTTTTGACCTTTATAGCTACTTGGATGTCATGGTGGTCCACTAGCTTGAATGTTATGAGTTGTTGACTTAAAACTAGGATGCAGATCAGTTCTGACTTCCCTAGGACTTTTTAATCAGAATTATTTTTCTGGGTCAAAGAAATTATTGAAGTCAAAGACAGCCAGGCAGCTAGCATTTTCTTATGGAGGCCAGCAATGGTAGCTTTTGTATTTCTCCCAGCATCTCTTTTGAGGTACATTTAAAATGAAAATATATATATATATTGAAGATAGACAGTCATTAGATGAGATGGCTGCATTAGTGTTCTTTTTATTTCAGCCTTTTTGTTCCTTTATTTTAATCTGATAATCTTGTGAATAAAACATTTATCTGTGTTGCTATGCTCAGTCCTCCACAGTATCAATGGAAGGAGCCATGGTTGTCACCCAGGTTGGACTTCCAACATGTCTTCCTTTGTGGAGATTGAATGGGGGATGAGGAAATTAGTTGTTTACGGAAGATAAATACGATTTTTTTTTCTTTCAGTTCAGCTTACAGAAAATGACATTACTGGCAAGATCAACAGATATTTTCTGTACTTGCTTGAAATGTACTTGGCCTGAAAAATGAAAACTAATGCACCCACCTGTATAAGGACTGTGCATGCTGCAATATATCACATTTTTATTCTTGGGGTTTAGATATCCTTTAACTTTGCTATGTATTGGTAAACTAAAGGTTACTGAATTACAAAGCTCTAAATAATCAAATAAGCAAAAAAAAAAAAAATTAAATACTAATGTTAATGTGCATCTATGTAAAGCACTGCATAAATTGTCGGTGCTGCATAAATACCTGTAATACATAAATAAATACAAATATGTTAATAAGGCAAATATCAAAATCATTAAGATCAAAAATCTCAAGTGTACAGATATTTACGATTAGTATGTTAATAATTGTGTTCTACCTCTAGGCTTTTTTTTTTCAATTGACTTTATTACCCATTTTTGCCTCTCACTGGAGACTACACAATGCTTGGCTGTGTTTGTTTTACATCTTTTAAAGGAAACCTGTAATAAGAGAACTGCAACGGCTGTCATTGCTGACCTCCTTGTAAGAATGCTATTTGCCTGGCTGTCTCTCTCTTCAGTACTTTACAGTCACAGACCCAGGACAGCCATTAGGATTAGAATGTCAGCATGAAGAGAGAACTCCTGATTTCATACTTGTTCAAATCAGTAATGGATGGATCACTTAGACAGTCAACAAAATAGTAGACATGTAAGCTGGCAAAATATTTGCTTTATTTCGGATTCTTCTTTGTTATTTCGTTTTCGGCATTTGGGTTCCGAAAGTTCATGCCTTCCGGTATTCGGATTCGTCTGAATCTGGAATTTTCTTTAATTTCGGATGAGTTAAATGATATTTAGGAACAAAAATTTGTTGCAGAAAAGTGACATAAAAAAGTGACATAAAAAAGTGATGTTTACTGTTTTCTTTTTCCTTTTGACAGTCTAGAGAAACAATCAAAAAAACATGGTGTCCCCCTTTTTCATATCAGATCATTTAGATCTGGTACCCCCAACCCCCCCCCCTCCCGCCGCTAAATCTTACCACACATGCTACAACACTGCTACAAACAATCAATACATTTACAACCTGTCCTTAGGCCCCCTTTTCACATGGGTGGTCTGATCAGGTGTGCCTGTCAGTTTTTCAGGCAGGTCTGATCAGAAGGGCAGTGTTAGTGTATGGGTCTGTGGATGTAAATGGATGTGGGTCTGTGTATATCCAATTACCTTCCAGTTCTCAAAAAATGTTAATTGGATGTAAATAGACACGTCTGCTGACATCTGACTGCCCATACATCTAACATGGGTGCATTTAGTTCAGTTTTTTTTCTCCTTCTTTTTGAAGATCCAATCAGAGTATCAAAACAATTCGTCTCTCATATTGAAATATGCATTGGAAATCATTTTGATTTGAACCATAAAGGTATTATTGACTGCTTAACACAAGCATGAAATGCCAACAGGAGATGGTGTTTAAATGGCTATTGAACAACAACTGCCAGCATGCCATTTACAGTATGCAAATTTATATTGGATCTTTTGATCAGTATGCAACAATTATTTTGTTTCCTTGCTTTATATATGTAAAATGTGACCCAAAAAGAAATCTAACTAACTGGTTAAAATGAGACTGCAGAATTAGTTTATAAAGACAGCAGATGAGTCCAATAAACATTGTTCTAGTGCCACATTAGAAGATGGTCAGAGATTAGCCGCAGTAAGATTCACATTTCAAGCTATTTATAGAGGGATTAAATGACTTCCAATATGCATAAAATACACCTAAATTCATGACAACTGCTATAAAGCAGATAACTTCAAACTGCAATAAACTTTAGATTAAGACATTCCCTTCTTTACGACATGCACCAATCTAATTAAAATACAATTTTGGTCCAATGCATGTCTTCCCTAAACTGTTGTTATCTCTAGATAGAGGTACTAGCAAAACAGTTTTCTTCCACTAGATGGATCAATGCGACTAGAAGCAGAAAAAGTATTCTCTAAAGTAACATTTAATTATTGACACACTTCAGGTAAAATTAGTGTCATTATTGCAAATCAGGGGTAACTAATTGCATCTTTAAAAAAAATTTAAATTACCTTCAGCTGTGCTTTCTGTCATAGCGCTGATTAAGGATTGACAAATCAATGGCGTTAGCAGGTCATAAGTCTTCAGGGTGGAGATGCACAATTAAAAGTTGGGACTTTTCTCGGGTAGGAGTCTGTGTTTCGTAACTCAGTTCCTTCCTCTTTTATGCTGCCTGGAGCTTCTTTAAATTCAGCGTCTCCTCCTGAGGCTTCTTGCAGGTCAGTAAGTCCGAGGATCAAACTAAGGGTTTCCAGGTTGCTACTTGTTATGTTTCACAGTCCTTTCGAGGATCCCTATTAATATTAGGCATACAACTCAAGAAAGAACTAAAATTCGGAGACAGCAAAAAAAGTAAAGGAACTGAATAGAGCCAGTCAAGGCCCTGCAGCTTGTCTCATAACAACTGCACTGGTACAAGGGACAGGTCTCAGAGTGTCTTGTAACATTATCCATTAATGTTCAGGTTTATTCTTAGCCTACTTGCTCTGTGCATTCTTCTTGGCCTTATTTGGTTGAGGGTGGATCCCATCTGTGTGGTCTGTCAGACACTCATGTCATTCACTCCTTCAGTGCTGGAGATATCACTTGGGACCCTCTGTAGTAACAGGGCTACCAAATGACCAGTGCACTGCAAGACCAATTGATGCACACTATAATGTATAATATGTTACCGTGTCACTATTAATTTTGACATACATAACATGCTTTATTGCATTGCTGTGGCATTTATTTTGAAGCAGCTCAACACACAAAGGCAATGCACCTGTGTTGTAGTGTGCCGCAATGCACAGCAAGGCAGAGCAGTGTGTTGCATTAATAAAAGGTTTAGGTGTGTTTTTTTAATACTTTGGCAGTGCCTTAACACAACACAGCTTAATGTGTGACATAAAGTGTGTTAACGCACCTCAAACATGTAAATGTGGAACTTTTGGTAACCAAAAACTGCTAGGAGAATGCTTTTTTTAACAGCAAATTTGTGGCTAAAAAAACCTTTACTATATTTGCTATAATTTTGTTTTTGCTAGTGTACACTGTCTGTGGTCATATGCAGTTCCTGTATACAGTGTAAGATGCCGGGTGCCAGTGATGATGTACCTCCTGTGCACACTCAAAGCCGTTACATCATATGTGGGCAATTGCTAAGGAGGAGCAACGGGAACGCTGAAGAAGATACAGAGAAGATCATGGTTCTGGACAGAGCAAGGAGAGGCAGCCTGTCATTGCTGGTGGAGCACAAAGCATGAGATGATGGTGAAAAACTTTGCAGAACTTCAGATAAACTAACATATAATGCCTTAAAAAAAATTGGAATGAATACCACGATGAAAAAAATGCAAATAAAAAAAAGGTTTATGTGGGCATATTACAGTATGTGTGTATCTATATGTATGTATGTATGTGTATATATATATAACAATATGCTTCTCTATATTTGTGTGCAACTAAGAACACCGAGTAGCAAATGAAGTCATGTCCAGTATTACATGCACATACCTAAATCTAATGTAAGTCATAAAAATTATGTTCATATTATGAAATGACAGCATAATTCAAAAGATACTCTGTTCTAATGCCATAAATTAATTTCTTACTTAAGCAGATGTAACGGTGCTAATTATAAATATTCACATTACAAAAGGTGAACACCTACTTTCACTTTCTGGTTTCTTTTTAAATTGATATGTCCAATATAATTGTTACACAAGTTTTACAGTAATTGAATGTTATTAAAAATTACCTTTCCATTTCAATTTACAGCAGTTACTGTTTTCATTAACTTCCCCAAAAAACTGGATTACTGTTCCTTACCAAGATGACATTGTTCAGTTTTAATTAAATTTTCACAGCACCATCTTACCCTTCCTTCTGTTGGCTCATTGCTCTACCCAGAAGTCTGGGCAGCACTTAACTTTGAATTAGAGGAAGCATTTCATATTATATATTACATTTACAGCAATAGCATGAGGCACCTAGACATTTTGTAAATCTAAGCTAATGTATCCTATTGTTTTCTGTGGCCTCTGTTCACACCTGGACATTCTGTAGCTTGTAGCAGAAGGCCTGCAGCTTTAAAAGGTACATGTGCTTCTTTTAAGGCAGATTTGAGAAATTTGTCCCCATAGACTTCAATGGAAACACTTTAAAATGCGAAGACATTTTTTTCTTTTTATTGGTCCAGATACGTGCAAAACATTTCAAAAAAGCACATATAAATGCTCAAAAACACTTTTAAAAAAAACGCCTGGAATAACAGCAACACCTAGGTGTGAATGGGGTCTTATGCATATTGTTCTGACAAATTGTTTTGTGAATTATAGTGTAGTGCTTATATATAACAACCTTATAACATCTATTATCACTGTGACTATTTTTCATAAAAAGTGCAATGTGCTACACAAAGTGCAATATACAATCATATAAAACCTGTAAACTTCTCACTCCAATAATTTTAGTCTATTCAGTGCAATCCTTGTTAGGGTTGCACAGATACCAAGTACAGTACTCGGTACAAGTACAAGTACATGTACCGATACTTTTGAGCTCCAAGACTACACTAGAGAAAAATTCAAAAATTAGGCGGCAGCTGTGATTTGTAAGGAGCACACGGAGCTCCTGAGATTTGTACATCTCTGTTTTAATGTACAATTTTGTTTTTATAAATATAAATAAAGAGATGCACAGATACCAGTTTTGCGAGTACGAGTACTGGTACTTGCCGAGTACTTACAAGTACGAGTACTGATACATTTTTGTTTATTGTCATGTGACAGTTTTTCTGAAACAATACAGACTAATGATTTCAGGACAGTGATGGAGCACCAGAGCCAGGCCCCAGCTGCAACCGCTGCAACCCTGGTAGTTCTCATGAAAATGCCAAGTATCTGCACTGGTACTCGAAAAGTATCTGTGCATCCCTA
>NW_017307908.1:92359-175149 GCF_000935625.1 Nanorana parkeri
TCCTGGGATTTGTACATCTCTGTTTTAATGTACGATTTTGTTTTTATAAATATAAATAAAGGGATGCACAGATACCAGTTTTGCGAGTACGAGTACTGGTACTTGCCGAGTACTTACAAGTACGAGTACTGATACATTTTTGTTTATTGTCATGTGACAGTTTTTCTGAAACAATACAGACTAATGATTTCAGGACAGTGATGGAGCACCAGAGCCAGGCCCCAGCTGCAACCGCTGCAACCCTGGTAGTTCTCATGAAAATGCCAAGTATCTGCACTGGTACTCGAAAAGTATCTGTGCATCCCTAATCCTTGTGATTACTTCCACCAGATATTATTCCACCTTCGGTCACATACACTCATCAAACCACATTTTTTGTAACCATCTCTGTGTTTCCAAACATTGCTCCACCCTCAACTGAAAAACTACTGACCTCTTCAGGTGGACCTTATCTATACAGATTCGGTCAACAAGCTTAGATAGCAAAGGAAAATTCCCAAGACTGCTTTTTGTTATCTACAGCAGAATCATAAACAGAATAGCTCAAAACCAAAAAATTTAGACCATAGCGCAAAATCAAAATAAGCAAATATTTTTATTTAAAACACAGCTAAAATAAAAACAACCTTTCTGTGAAACATTATGCTGTACATCAACAATCAGATTTTACAAACAGACCTGAACATCCTTTCCTCTTTATGCTAGCCTGCTGGGGACACTTGTATCGTAAGTCTGTCTTCTAGGTTCCATCCAGCGTAATGAAATCACTGACTCTGTCCTATGTGTATCATCATTCAACTTCCTCAGGGGCTGTGGGCTGGTGTTACTCTATAACTTCATATACACTTTTTGTTTAACATCATCAGCCTCATCTCTCCTACTTGTGAGTTTGAAACCAAACTCCTCCTATGCCTTTGTGTACTGACAATTTCATATTTGAAGAGATACATATATTAAGGAAGCTGATGGTGCAGTTTTTTTATTACAACACCAGAAGATCTTTTAATTACATGCTCACATGGGATTACAGCTGCTAGATGGAGCCAAGGAGCATAGTAATGGTGAACCCTCCCAACTGTTGCTAGCTTCATAAGATTTGAACAAATGCACTGTAGGCTCACTAATAAAAATAAAAGCACTTGAGGCTCATCAAACTTTTTTCTAAAATAAGTTGTACTATATATTGACCCAGAGGAAATATTTTCCACGAAATTACCAAGTAAAAAAACTCTAAACATTTGATTTAAAAGTAAAGGTGAATTGCTATGTAATTGGGGAACCACATGTTATGTTGATACTACGGTAATTTGCGATACAATTGGTGCCTATAGGCACTCCAATTATTTGTTTTATTCCTTTACCAGTCTGATCTACACTCTACGCTTCTTCAAACTAGGTGTGTGTGTGTGCTAAAATGAACAACTATGTTGATACAGCCCGTACAGCTCCCGAACTTGGCCAAGCGGCTCAGTCGAGCCGAAAGCATATGCCTCACCATAGGAATGCATTGCTAGATTCCTATTGGCTATTTCAATTTGCAATAGCCAATAGCTAACTATCATTGCACTCGCCCTCTGTGCAAGTTCTCCATCAGGTCCACCACTACTGATTGACAGCAGCAGAGGGCTGGTACAATAGCTAGTTTGCTATTGGCTATTGCAAATTGAAATAGCCAATAGGAATCTAGCAATGCATTCCTATGACCAAAAATTTTTTTTTTTTTCTATTCTGACATGGCTCCATGTCAGAATAAAGAAAAAAAAAAAGAAAAAGCAGTGTTTCTCTCCTGGGCGGCCGGGAGCGGGAGACTCCAGGAGCGCCTGGGAGAGTTTTTTTTTCTTTTTTTTTTATGGCAGCAGAACCGCCGGCCAATAGAAAACAGTTGGGTGCAGCTAGCTGTCACTGCTAGCTCCACACAATCATTTTCTATTTATTTTTTTCTACTTTTTAAACTATTTTTCTGTTCTGCTCGGCACCACAGAGAGACTGAGCAGAACAACCGAGCCAAATGCCGCTCAGCTCAGCCTGCCGGAGGTTCGGCTTAGCCGATCCAGATGTTGGATCGGCTGAATCAAACTCCTTCTGCACTTCGGGTCGGCCGAACATGCTGAGCATGTTCGGCCGACCCGAAGCCACCCGATGTACGGGTGAAATCAGCCTTACCAGCCTGAAGTGAATAGCCGAACAGCGTTCGGTCACTTCGCTTTAGGACAGTCATTCACTCGGCTGCCTACGGCAGCTTAGTGAATAGACCCCTATTTCTCAGTGGAGGCAGCCCTCTTGGTAGAAGCAGGGTGTGGTATTGTGTGGCAATCCCACGGTAGAACCAGGGGTTGTAGTCACCCAGGACTCACAGCCAGAGGGGCTGAGCGGTTCCAGGAAACAAATTATTTTGCTGGGAAAGAACTGGCTTTACAGTTCTCTCCAGGTTTTATGGATTTAGCATGGGATCCTGGAACTGGGAGATTTCAAAGAGAATTGGAAGGGATAAAATCTCCATTCCTGGGTCCGTGGTTTAGTAGGGGCCAGCACCTAATGATTGTACACCTGTGCACATTGACATTGTCTTATTGCCTACTTGTTGAAATATAAGCAGACTGCATGTTGTGTTGCTGAAGAAAAGCACTTTTCTGTTACGGAATAAATAAAATACTGTCCTTTTTATGTTAAAACAGCTTCAAGACTGGTCCTTAAGCACTTACCATATGTGCTAAATTCCTCAAATATCACAAGGGCATTCACTTTGGAGCCTCCAGCAAGGAGATCAGTGGCCAGCACAGTAAAGCCATCACCAGATCTCACTCCAAATCCCCTTGCAATAAGAGGCAGCACAGCAGTGTCTTAATTTCAATTTCTTTGGCCTAAAGCAATCTAGTATTTTGGCAGAACATGACTATGGGATTCAAGTATGCATGTGGTGCAAAGAAGGGTGGGTTACTTTAGGTCAGCATAGCCAAAAACAAAGTCTATTATCTTTGCATACTATTTGTGTAAGACGGTGGGGTCCTTCTTCAGGTGTTGACATCCCTGTCTGCATGATGTGGGCACTTCCCATTGGCTGTGCAGTAGTGAGGTTCTTTCTGGATCTAAAAGATGATTCCCAATGGTAACATCAGCCAAAGGGGCACACCTGCAGTTCGGCATTACCAGTCCCATACAGATGGAAAGGGACCTGGATGGTGAACTTAGGTGAGTATTTTCCTGCTCCAGAAGGTCTCTATAGGTAAATGGAGGTTCATTCTTAGCCTAGAGACATGATTTAAAGCAATTGCAGATTGGAAAAATAAGAAAGCAGTAAACTTGTTGTAAAATAAATTCTGCCTAGAGAAGTGTATTTTTGTTCACCAATTTTATTTCTACATGTGCCATTTCATTAACAATGTATATTTAAAATCACACAAATCACTAATGGCTGTTTTGCTGTTCTTTTTTGTTTTGTAAAAATGATATATTTTAATCCATCTTGACAGAGTAGAATTTATAAGAAAAATATAGTCTTTCTTTAGAAATATGTTTGACAGTCCCAGAACACTTGAACAGTTCATCATCCTTTTCTGGCATGGCAATAAAATATGCCATGCAAACTATTACAGACTCGACAAGCCAAAGGTTTTAACAACGTTTAAGAGAAAAACAATCCCAATAACAGCTTCTGCAGGTTGTGCCGTATGTACAGTTATTGAATGCTGACAAGTTTAAGTGGGTCTGAACATTATGGATTACACTTCTTCATTCCTGGATCCTTGAGGCTCAGACATTAAATAAAATGTGTTACATGCAATTTCTTTCTAACAGAACTCGAAAACCTTGAAAAGGTTTTTGTGGGGGTCTATTTTAAAGGGCTGAATTACCTTTTTGCTGATTTTTTTCAGTATCATTATTCAATGGCTCAATTCCCCCTTTCCCTGCTATTTTTATTTTAAGAAAAAGTTGAATAAAAATATATGAAGGTCTGAGCTTTAGTCTGCCCAACATGTTAGTAAGATTAGCCCTTGCATACCACCCAGTATTTTTGAAAGTTAACATTAGTTGCTGCATTTTTGTTGGGTCCAGTGTGGATTCAATAATTTTTTTCATCAATTAAAGAAAGTTTGTTTTTGTGGCTGTATTCAATTCTCCATTCAGTGTTTTTTTCTTATAGAAGCTATTTCAAGTGTTTCTTTATCTGTGTGATTGCAGGGGCAGTCTTAGTAAACCATTGTTTAACAATAACTGTGTAGGTGATGCCTACACTTTGGACATGGTGAAAATGCTGGAGGTGAGGCACTAGTAGAAAATGGGGTGTATGCCATTACAAAGTTTTTGTCTTAACCTTGTGCCAAATGTGATATCCCTCTATCAGTTTATCCACTTGGTTTAGGTCAGGGAAATCCTGAGTGCAATTTTTTAGGTTAGTATTTGTTGCTGGTTCGTAAATAGATTGTTTAGTACTGTGCATACTAAACAATGCTGCGCATGTTCGGCCGACCCGAAGCCATGTGAAGCCACCCGATGTACGGCTGATTTCAGCCGATTTACGGCTGAAATCAGCCTTACCAGCCTGAAGTAAATAGCCGAACAGCGTTCAGCTCACTTCGCTTCAGGTCGGTCGTTCACTCTGCTGCCTACGACAGCTTAGTGAATAGACCCCTCAGTTTCAGATTTGGAGGAAAGATTAGGAGTGCAGATCTTTAAGATAAGTATAAAGTTTGAATAATAAACTTTGTGGTTAGCCCATTTACTTTGCTGTTTTGCTCTTATGTTACTAAATTTGCTATATTTTTGTATGGGGAGGGAAGACTTTCTTGTCATTATTATATTGCAATGCAAAAGCAGATTTATAGGTTTCCAGCTACCTAGCAAATGTATGACCACAACACTCTAGCCAAGCCTTTTTCAGCTTTTTTAAAATGGAGTAACAATGTGCTCCACTTCCTCAGGAGTTTTTATGGTAATAAATGTGCCAGCAAGGAGCCATTCGATCTAGTACTTCTGCTAAAAAATGGGTCATAGAAACACCTGAGCCTTGGTGGTATATGGATGAGTGCCAGAAGAGAGAGCTCACCTCCTCCTGCACCCTCTGGCATGGTGGCTAATTCACTTGCTCCTTGCAGGCACATGTATTGCCCCTAATACTTCTGAGAAAGAGAAGCAGTCTCTGCAAAATGTGTAGAGTACAATATATCCAAGGATGACTCCGGTTCTTCTTTTCTGTTAAGTGCATTGCATACACATGAAGAATGGTTTGACATACATTATTATTCTTGTTACCGGAGTTGACGTCATGGGCGATAAGAATTTATGTATATATTAGAGCCAGCGCCATCAAACTAAACATTCATTTTTTGGATATTTGTTTTTAAAATGTTTATATGTTAATAAAGATGATATATGTTTTACACTATCTATTGTGTGTGCTCATGTGGGTACCTCAAAAGTCCATTATTTATTAGCTGTGTTGTTGTATTCAACAAAAAATTAGGATAACACAAATATGCATTGCCCAGCAAAGTATTTATGTACCTTTTCACCCAAGCACTAAAGCTGCCCATACACCTGACGATTATCGTACGATAATCGCAGGTGATCCCGCGATTGTGCGATAATCATAAGGTGTCTGGGCAGCGTGCGACCGCATATACTGTAAGGTCGCTCGATTTTCTCTTATGAGCACGTTAGAAAACCCACTGAAAATCATACAATTTTTTGCGGTTTGGTAGCGCGATCGCAAGACGAAAGCCACACGGGACAAGGTGCGCAAGCGCACACTGCCCCCTCAACATTGCAATCATCTGTAAGCCCTCCCCTCAGTGGGGAGGACATGCGATGATCGCAAGTATGATCTGCCTGTCCAAGATGGGCAGGTTGTACGAACTTTTAATCACCTTACAACCAACACGCAACGAAAGTCGTGCGATGGTTGTAAGGTGTATGGCCACCTTTACAGTCATTATGTTTCTGAACAGCTGGCTCCGATTCTCACCTGATCTTCCTGTCCAGTACAAGAGCACAAAAGACAGATCAGACTCCAGCAGCTGTTCATCAACTGGTTGGGATAAGGGAGAAGAGAGGAGGAAAGAGGGAGGAGCAGGAAGTAATGGGGAGGGGAGTGACTTGCATTGCTGTGTCTCTGTGTTTGTGGAGACACACACAGCTTACCAACACACACAAAGGTGGCTCCAATATCACTTTAACATTCACTGTCCTGCAAAATACTGTGACCTATTAAAATGCTATGTTTTCAAGCAATCAAGAGGTTCAAGGGCCCATTCAGGTGTGGAAAGGTAGCAAACCAGGGGGATCACATCTGGGCACTGATTCTCCACTCCCTAGGAAGCTCTTTACATGACTCCTGCAGTTACCTGGTGTCCCATCTTCAGCATATCATGTTCCTGTGGTTAGAACACTCTTTATCATAGTACCTTATAATAGATGTAAATACAATCACTAAAATTGTATGTCACCATCATTTTTAAAGTCATTTTTAATATTTTTGAGTGTGCAACTTTCATTACATTTTTACCAGGTGATCATGCCGTGAAGGTTACAGGCACAGGCACAGGCACGTCTTGTTTTGGGTTGACAATGATCTGTCTTCTAAACTTGCTCCTGTCACACACACACTGCAAGTGCCCATTTTCACACAAATTGAATCTCACCATAACAAATGCCATGCAACCATCACTGGAGTGAGTACATGCAAACAGGAAATGGCTGCAAAGAGGCTACAGGAGATCAGCATAGTTGAGATCCAACAATAGATGAAAAGACAGCATGTAATTAAAAGAAAAACACTAAGGGGTCCCAACACGGGGAAAAGGGGTGGCAACATTATAAAATAGATTCCCAGAGTGTGACAGTACTCCGCATTGCATGAAAAAAGTAAATAGTATACAAATACATGAAAATGCAATACATGAAAATATAATTAAAAGAATGACAATTGTTTATAATACAGAATGCTTCATCAAAGGAAATTGCATTCATTTACAACATTATTCACAAAGCTGTCGAAGGCAGCGGAGTGAATAACCGAGCCGAAGTGAACTGAGCTGAATGAAGTTTGGCTAGTCACTCCGGCTCAGTATGGCTTATTTCAGCTGTCCATCGGCTGCCTTCGGTTAGCCGAACATGCTCTGCATGTCGGCTAAGCTGAAGTGCTGAGGGACTTCAACTCATCCGATCCAACATCTGGATCAGCTGAGCCGAAGCTCCAGCAGCTCACTCGCTGCTGTCCGCTCCTATTCTTATAGGGGGCGAACGGCAGTGACTGAATAGCGCATTCGGCTCAGCTATACTGCTCAGTACTTCTGAGGTACCGAGCAGAATAGAAACTAGTGAAAACAGTGGGGAAAAAGGTTTAAAAATATTTAAAAAGTGTAAACAAATAGTAAAATTAAAAAAGAAAGATATTTAAATAAAGAAAAAAAAGAACAACAATTGGGCGGAGCTAGCAGTGACATCTAGCTTGGCCGAACTGTTTCCTATTGGTGGACACCCAGCCAATGAATAACAACTGGGCGGAGATGTCCATGACATGACGGCCGGCTCTGCCCAGTTATTATTGTTTAATGACAGATCAGCATCCCCAGGTCATTTAGGGACTCTGATCTGTCATTACAACTGGGCGGAGCTAAATGTGAGATCACGGCTGGCTCCATCCAGCTGTCATTTGCAGGGGGCGAACGGCTGGCCTTAGGCAGGCCATTCACTCATCTTCGGCTGTCACTTCGGCTCAGTCAAGCCAAGGCATATGCCTTCGGCTCGGCTGAGCAGCTCGGCCACCTTCAGCTGCTGTTTGGGCTATAGTGAATAGCCCATACAGCAGCCCTTCGGTTCAACAGAAGAGGCTGAAGAGGTGGCTGAAGAGAGATGAAGGATCAGCTGAAGCTACGGCTGGATCCTTTGACTCTTTAGTGAATAACCCCCATAGTGTTTACATATATTTTAACTCAAAATCAAATGATTTCTTATTTGTCTTTATTAACTGTTACCTGAACATAAAGCCTATACCTGATTTACATGTTAGGAGTAATATACTCTATACTTCCAAGAAATAATATTTTGTATTATGTAATTTTATCATTTGAAAAATATATTTTCCAAAATACCAAGACAATGAGTAGACACGGGAGGTAATAGTACAAACAATACAAAATTAAGTATATGTTAGAGCTCTCATAATATATAAAGAGAGATGAATACTGTGAGCCAACAGTGAAATAATATACTGTATCTGCCTCTTTATGTTTACAGAATTAGCTCCATAGAACAGCATGTCTTGGCAGCTATTCATAGAATACACACACATTCTATTATTTGATCTTTTCAAAGCATCATAAAATGTGTTAAATCATGTTGTTGAAAAGATCGTTCCTATGACAAGGCCATGTAAACGCAGCAATGTTACAGGTGCAAATAAACTGTGGAGCAAAGCATGTCAGGGCACTGCCTTAACTCCCACATGTCTTTCTAGAATGTGTTAAATATGTAAATCTACTCTGATAGCTCCATAGACTAAAAATAACACAAATTTTGTGTTCTGTTTAACCCCTTAATGACCGAGGCCTTTTTTTTTGTTTTTTGCACCCATGTTATAATCCACATTTTAGGCATGAGAATTACTTTAAACTCCCAAAAATTATATTATTTTCTGAAAACCAGGACCCTGTAAAATAAAAATGGCAGCAGTTGAAAATGTTTATGTTGCACAATATTAACACACCTTATTGTCAAACCCAAAAATGTAGTGAAAAATGCACTTAAGTTACATTTAGTGCCCAAAAACACAATGAAATACCCATTTTTGTAATAAAATATAAAATATGAGATTACAGCGAGTACATAGGTACCCAACATGTCCAGGTAAAAAATTGTGTGCGTCTGTGAAATGGTGACAAAATTCAGTACAACGAGTCTATAGATGACACTTTAAAAGCCCCCTACAGGTCATCGGTTTTGAGATATGCATAAATATTGGCCCTAAAGTTATTGCTCTCACTCTGGCATGTGCGGCAATACCCAACATGTGTAGCACAATCGTCGCTTTCATACATAGGCGCACCCAACGTGTGTTTGCGTTATGACACACGTGCTCGCGGGGGCGAGGACTTTAAACATTTTATAAATTATTTTTACATTTATTTAATTTGCTATTATTTTTAAAAACTGTTATTTTTATATTTTTCACTTTAATTGCTATAACATAGGGGACATACAAGCCCCTCATGTGATAGCAGATTGGTGGTGACAGGTACTCTTTAAGGTGATAGTGAGGGTCCAAAAGACCCCTAATGTCACCTATACACTCTAAATGAGCTATTGAAGTGCAGATCACACTTCAATAGCTTATTGCTGGGCTTCAGAAGCCCAGCAATTACAGCTATGGGACCAGAAGTGATGTAATCTGCATTGCTTCCAGTCCCATAGAACCGGGAGGACATCAGTGAATGGAAATTTACACCTCTCCTACCCAGATTCCCCCCGACACCCAGGAAGCCAGACCCGGGCCCGTAGGAGGGGCAGCGGAGCCCAGGTAACACAGCAGGGGTGTCGGGTGGAGGGGGGTCGGGCAGTTTACCGGCCCGTAGAAGCGATCTGGCTACAGCTAACAGCAAAACGTTTCCCAGCACAATCACCAGCCAGCATTCAAAAAAACTTGTCTCACCAGTAAGGTCAAAAACAGAGGTTTAGATACACGTCTTCTGCAGAAAATGTGAAAGCCGCACAGCCGCGCCAAGGCACCTCTATATAGTGCGTTCCTAACTCTAAACTATGAGAGTCTCCATCTTGGAGCACATGTGGCAAAAGATCAAATTGGGTGCAGGTTTGTCAGGAGGAAGCCCAATCTCCCTTTTCCTCTCTCCTCCTCACTGCATTGCTCTCTCATGCCACTTGTTCATCGTGATCGAGCAGCTTCCTCCTCCGCTATCAGCCGCTAATGACAGCTATTAATTTAATGGGGACCATCCAGGGAACAGTTCTGCTATAAGTGCATGGTCGCTAAAGCTTTTACGTTGGTAAATGCCACCGATGTAATGCATACTGACCTGGCGGTTTGGGAACATTTTTGTTCCGCCATATGCCTTACGTTGGTGGCAGGGAAAGGGTCAAATGGGCCCACTTTATATCACGTAGGGGCTAGCAGGCCCAATGTGATATTGGGAGAAGACAGGTTCTCTTTCTGGAGACATCATGGGTCTATTAGACCTCTAATGTCTCCCATGCCCCCCAATACAGATGATAAAGTGCAGGATTTTGCTTGATTGTCTGTTTACAGGACACTTCAGACTCTGAAGCAAAAAGTGCTGAGAGTACAGCACCACCTGCTTGAGTGATCCCAGAGCAGATCACGGAATGGGCACTTCTTGATCTGTTCTTGCTCTCCATCCTGAATGCATTTGTCATATTTCCGAGCCCCTTAGAGGAGTGGGAGAGTCCAGAAACCAATGCAGTGGGGTATGGTGCGGCAGAGGGGGTGGCACATTCACAGATGGGTATTAAAGCCAGCCAGATCACATTGACAAGCTCCTTAGTGAAAAAGATACCAAGACGTTGGTATAACCACTTCAGGTCAAGGACATATTTATACAGATGGTGGCCCTGAAGTGCTTAATATTTGA
The DNA here is from genome assembly GCF_000935625.1 of Nanorana parkeri. NCBI lineage: Eukaryota > Metazoa > Chordata > Amphibia > Anura > Dicroglossidae > Nanorana > Nanorana parkeri. Next base: position 102,961 of record NW_017307908.1, read on the forward strand.
TAAGCACAGATCTGGAGTTTTAAATGTAGAGAGGATGTTCCCAATGTAGCATAGTACATAGAGAGAGTAGATCCATCTATAATTGATGCCTAGCTGGAGCTACTGCTTATTATTATTATTGTTATTAGTATTAAAGTGACATTAAAGTCAAAAGGTTTTTACATTGTATCAAATGCTGAGAAAATCACTTGCAATGGATGATGCTCCTTCATGTTTAAAGGAGAACTATGAGGTGAGTGCTTTTCACTCACCTCATAGTTATAGCCGACCTGTGACAATGAGACTGTCACAGGTTGGCTCAGTAGATCGGGAGGTGAGCGAACATATACCGGCGTTCGCTCACCTCTCGATGCTGTCACGGCTCTCTGCCGTGACAGGGGAGGGGCTGGATTGCCCCTCCCCGCTCCGATCCAACAGCGCTGACTGGCGGAACGGACAGGGGAGGGGGCGGGTACAGCTGGCTCTGCCTCTAGATAGGCAGAGCCAGCTGTCACTCATGCAGCTGGGCGGATCTCGACATCGATGTCGGTATCCGCTCCGGCTGCGGCGTCTCAGTATACCGGGAGCTGTAGCTCGCGGTATACTGAGCTTAGGGTAACGGGAGGATGCTAGTTTGTGTCCTCCCATTACCCTAAGGAGAACTATGGGGAAAAGCCCTGACCCCATAGTTCTCCTTTAAAGGTTTTAGCTTCCTGCAAAATGAGCTGCTCCCCTGAGCACTGACCCTGTTATCCTGTTTTAGGGTGGTTCCTATGGATCCACCCTTGTGAGTGCAAGTAAGCTGTGTGTGTCTCCACAAACACACAAAATTGTAGAAATGTCACCAGCACACCAATCCTTTTAAGTTAGCAAAAGCTTCATTTATTGAAGTTTTTGTCATATGACCACAAACACACAGACACAGCAAGCCAAGCCACTCCCTTGCTTCCTGCTTCCCGATTCTATCTCTTCCCTTTTCCAAGCTAGTAGATGGACAGCTTCTGGAGCCTAAGGCTGGGTTCACACCTAGGCGTATCGAATATGCGCATTTGTCGCATGTTTCGTGTCATGCATTTGTCGCACGATTCGTGGTAAATAAACGTGCGACAAACGCGTGTTTCCGAGGGCTACTTGGCTGTATCCTAATGGAAACGTGCGACAAAAACGCCCCAAGGAAGCTCCTGTACTTCTTTGGACGTAGGGCGTTTTGTAGCGCGTCTGTAATACGCCCAGGTGTGAACCATACCCATAGAAAATAATGGGATTTCGGTGTTTGAGCGTTTTGCAGAGCGTAGGAACGCGCTACAAAACGCCCAGGTGTGAACCATGCCTAAGCGATCCCTTGTAATCTTGCAGAAAAGATAAAGAAATACTCTGCTGGGCAATGTACTGTACATATGTTTGATTTGGATTCATATTGAAAGAAAGCTTGAGAGTTTTAAGTGAGACAAAACTCAAACTTTTTTCACTTTGCAGTTCTCTTTATATCCCTTATTATGAACTGGCTTTCATTTCTATTTTTAGATTGAAATCTTATATTTCATTTAAAAAATGGCTGGGCGCCCTCCCGTTGGTCCTCCTGTTTTTCCTTCACTTCTGGCCACTCTTCTTCAGCAGTTCACAAGCTTTCTGTGAGAGAGCGCTGCTCTCCCGACTACATCAGTATCCCATAAATCACTGTGTGCACAGCTCCCACTCCCTCTATGTACAGAGTCCTGCTGGCTAATTACAACTCGCTCCGCCCCCTCCCATCATGGAGTGTCACTTGCTAACACAGAGCCACTGCCTCTTCCCTTTCTGGAATATCTATCTCTCCCTCTGCTTCTGTGACAGGCTGGGCTGCTTGTATCTCATTGCTGGACTCTCCTCTTCCCTTCTACTTCTGTGCCCAGCTACCTTCCCTCCCGCATCTCCACTCTCTCCCGGCTTTTAGAAAAATGTTGTCAGATGGTAGGGAGGTGAAAGGAGGAGTCAGCAGAGGAGACGTCTAGTTGTAGTGCACAGCTTGTGCGTACACAGAGGGTGGCTACTTTTCAATATCCATAGGGACCATGAAGAAGAAAAGTAGCCACCCTCTGGCAGGAAGTTATAAAGAGAGCGTTTTTTTAAGCTGTTACAGGCAAATTCTGAAAACCAAAGTAAGCTCATTATTAAATCACTATATTATAGACCCTTTTTTTTTTAAGCATGTATTTATTTATTAAGTTTCACAGAATACATCGCAGTTGACATTGTACATATCACATATAGTGTTGTTTCCTCATGTAGCCAGCCGGCTACATGTTTTACGATATATATTCATATTCTGTCATTTCCTTCTTGAAAACAGGTAACGTGGGTAAAACAAGTAAAGCAATTAACTCTTGATGAACAGTTTGTCATAATACAAGTTATAATTCTCCTTGGATACTAGACCCTAGTGGTAATAACCATCATAAACGTGGGCCGGGAGGCAGGGGGGAATATAGGAGATATGAGAGGAAAGGTGATGGTGACCTCTTCCACCTGGTAACCATTTGTCTGTGAGTGACTTTTGGGGGGTAGTGACCCCTTATGTATGATAAGAGCGGTATGGTTGGGTGGGAAAGAATAGGAAAGGTAGTGGCATTACCAGATAAGGTGTAGATTGATTATTACCAGGATACTGTAGGGGAGTGAAGATAAGTGAAGGGGCGGGGGAGGGGGTTCTAAGGTTAGTACATAATTATGTACTGCCATGCATTGCGGTGAATATACATACATATTAGCGAATTAACATGGGTACACCAAATCATATGAGTCATTCGAAGAAAGGATGGTATGGTGGAGTTGTGGATTATTCTGAGATGAACCAAAATGTAATCAGAAGAAAAATAAATAAATAAACAAAAATGTATTTGGGAAGGAACGTAATGATTTGTAATTTTACGCACTGATACGTAATGATAGTCACCTGAATTGCCTGAATTGCCTTATGTGGTCTTTTGCCCTCCGTCGGTGTCGCGTGGACCAGCTTACATTTGCGCAGGTGTGGTTATAGAGCATATGGATCATAGAACATCTAAGTCCCCCAAGGACCCATCCAATTTGGCCAGTAGATACCATGATGAGTGTTGAAATATTGTCATCACATCCTGTAGCTGGGATTTATTTAATTCATGTATTAAAAATGGAGTCCATGTTTTAAAAAATCTACCTGTGTAGCGCTGGTTTTGTTTAGTGTCAGTGTTTAGTGTTTGTGAAGTAGCATAAGGTGGTGTAGTGTGGTCCGAACATCTGCTATAGTAGGGGCAGAATTGAGAAGCCATGTCCTAAGAATATTCTTCTTTGCAGCCAATAGGCAGTAGTGTTCCCATTGTGAAACCGATGTGAGAGTTTCTGACTGGGGGTCGTGAAGAACGTGGAATAGGCAAAACGAGGGTGAAAGTGTCCCTGAAACATTCGTTAGTTCCTTCATGTAACGAAAGACTGAATCCCAAAAACCAACAAGTTATAATTCTCCTTGGATACTAGACCCTAGTGGTAATAACCATCATAAACGTGGGCCGGGAGGCAGGGGGGAATATAGGAGATATGAGAGGAAAGGTGATGGTGACCTCTTCCACCTGGTAACCATTTGTCTGTGAGTGACTTTTGGGGGGTAGTGACCCCTTATGTATGATAAGAGCGGTATGGTTGGGTGGGAAAGAATAGGAAAGGTAGTGGCATTACCAGATAAGGTGTAGATTGATTATTACCAGGATACTGTAGGGGAGTGAAGATAAGTGAAGGGGCGGGGGAGGGGGTTCTAAGGTTAGTACATAATTATGTACTGCCATGCATTGCGGTGAATATACATACATATTAGCGAATTAACATGGGTACACCAAATCATATGAGTCATTCGAAGAAAGGATGGTATGGTGGAGTTGTGGATTATTCTGAGATGAACCAAAATGTAATCAGAAGAAAAATAAATAAATAAACAAAAATGTATTTGGGAAGGAACGTAATGATTTGTAATTTTACGCACTGATACGTAATGATAGTCACCTGAATTGCCTGAATTGCCTTATGTGGTCTTTTGCCCTCCGTCGGTGTCGCGTGGACCAGCTTACATTTGCGCAGGTGTGGTTATAGAGCATATGGATCATAGAACATCTAAGTCCCCCAAGGACCCATCCAATTTGGCCAGTAGATACCATGATGAGTGTTGAAATATTGTCATCACATCCTGTAGCTGGGATTTATTTAATTCATGTATTAAAAATGGAGTCCATGTTTTAAAAAATCTACCTGTGTAGCGCTGGTTTTGTTTAGTGTCAGTGTTTAGTGTTTGTGAAGTAGCATAAGGTGGTGTAGTGTGGTCCGAACATCTGCTATAGTAGGGGCAGAATTGAGAAGCCATGTCCTAAGAATATTCTTCTTTGCAGCCAATAGGCAGTAGTGTTCCCATTGTGAAACCGATGTGAGAGTTTCTGACTGGGGGTCGTGAAGAACGTGGAATAGGCAAAACGAGGGTGAAAGTGTCCCTGAAACATTCGTTAGTTCCTTCATGTAACGAAAGACTGAATCCCAAAAACCGTGTATGTTGGGGCAGGTCCAGAAAAGGTGTGTTAAGTTAGGCTTTGGCGCCCGGCATTTAGGACATGCCTGAAGCCAGTCTGTGTGTGGTTGCTAGGGACCAAAGTTAAATGCACAGTATGCCCTATGGATCAGTTTGAATTGCACCTCATGTCATTGTTCACTACATATGTTTTTGCACACATCATGCCATCCCTTGAGCAAAATCTCGTAAGTATCTTCCGGGGAAGATAGTAATAGGTCAGCCCATTGTGGGCAAACCTTGGTACCATTGTTGGGCCAATCTCAGGACGGGGACGAAGAATGGAGTATGCTTGGGAAAGTGAGAGTTTATGTGTAGGGTGAGCTAACAATGTGGAGAATGGGGATTGCCTATCCGGGTCCAAGGGTAGACAAAGTTGGGATTTAAGGAAGGTGGAAAGTGGTTGGGGGATACGTGGTGGTTCGCTACAAGGTCTTGGAACGTCGTGCATGCGCCTTGGGGGGTTATTAGATCTTGTATTGTCCGAATACCCTTACTATGCCAAGTGCGATACACTGACGAGGATAATCCCATTGGAAACATGGGGGAAGACAAGATGGGCATTAGGGGGTAGTAACACCCGGGAGTTTGCTCAGTTTCCTTATCTCCCTCCACGTAATCACTGTGTCCCTAAGAAGGACATTCTGTTTTATACAAGTTGGCAGTTTCTGAAAGGAGGTGTGTAGTGCCCCTGCAAGAGACCAAGGATGCGCTAGGCATTGCTCCAGACCTGTGTTAGAGTAATATTCTGTTTCATGCGTCCAGTCCCGCACATGGCAGACGAGGCAGGCCAGGTTATATAAACGTATATTGGGAACATTGGCACCCAGCTGAGATTTCGGGTTCTGGAGCGTACGTAGTGTAATTGTCGGTTTCCTGCCTCTCCAGATAAAGGTTGTAAAAGCCCTGTTAAGGGACTGGATATCTTTGTGTTTAAGTAAAAGAGGCAGGGTCTGGATGGGATACAATAGGCGGGGGAAACTTAAATTCTAATTAAATGGCAGCATCCTAACACAGATAGGGGAAGCTTGGCCCATGAATGAAGCTCCTGTTGTATTTTACGAATAATGTGGGCAAAGTTAAGAGTGTATAGCTCAGATGTATTTTTCGGCAGGTGGACGCCTAAATATTTGACAGATCTATTACGTACTTGCAAGGGATATTTAGCTGTCCAAAGAGATCCCCTTGGTTGGTTATTCGGCGAGAGGAACATTAGTTCACTCTTGTCTACATTGATTTTGAGGCCTGAGAATGAGCCAAATAGGGCGATATGATCAACAATTTTAGGGAGCTGGGTTTCAGGATCAGACAGAAATAATAAAATATCATCTGCAAATAATAGGGATTGGAGATTGTGTGTGCCTAGTTGGATTCCTGTAAATAAAGTGGGGGAGGAAAGTGTTCTAGCTAGGGGCTCAATTGCCAAATTAAAGAGTAGTGGTGACAATGGACATCACTGACACGTTCCTCTATGTAGTGAGAATTGAAGGGAAAGGAATGTGGATGTGTAAATACGTGCTGTCGGTGACATGTATAAAGTGGCTATGTATTTAAGAAATACCCCCTCAAAGCCCATGTGTCGAAGGACTCGTAAGAGCCACTGCCAGCTAATGCTGTCGAATGCCTTCTCGGCATCCAGAGCCAAAAGGGCTGCCGGGCGCCGAGAAGGGGCCAACAAGCGAGAGTACTCCAGGGCTGTGATGGCTTTTCGTATATTAATAACTGCTGATCTCCCAGAAACAAATCCCGCTTGGGCAGGTGCAATGAGAGAGGGTAGTAGGGATGCCAGTCTATCGGCCATAATTTTAGAAAGATACTTAGCATCTTGGTTCAGCAGTGAAATAGGGCGATATGAACCTGGGAGCAGCGGATCTTTGTCCGGTACTCCCAGGTACGGAGTACGGAGGACATTATTATACAATTTTAGTAATGCAGGAGATACATCATCTAACATTAACTTATAAAAGTCTGTAGATAACCCATCTGGACCCGGTGCCTTGGCTCGAGGTGACGCTTTTATTGCATTTTGCAATTCCTGAATAGTTATGTCTGCATTCAGCAGTTCCACCTCATTCTCTGATAAAGAAGGTAGGGGCAGAGAGTTTAGGTATGAGTCTCCACCATCTACTTCAGTTGGTGGAACTGAATATAGGGTATGGTAGTAGTTGGAAAAAATGTCAGCGATTTTGTTCGGGTCAGTTTGTAAGTTTCCCCCCTGGTCGTTCAGGTGGAGTATGTGGGAGGACTGGCGTGTACCCCGAGCCAAGTTAGCCTGCAACCTTCCGGCTTTATTACCAAATTTGAATAGGTCCCCCTCCCTGTAAGATCTGATCTGCAGGTCATATTGGCTGAGCCAATGATCGCAATTCTGTTTGGCCTGCACCCATAGCTTCCTATGTTCATCCGATGGAATGGATTTGTATGTGGTGTAGGTCAAGCGAGCTGTCTTACAGGCCTCCTTATATCTCTGCATGGTCAATCTCTTACGGGAGGTGGCATATGCTAAAATCCGGCCGCATAGGACTGCTTTTGCAGCTTCCCAAAACAAAATAGGGTCATTTACATGTTGTACATTACATTCAGCGTATTCATACCACCACATGGACATGTTTTGTTTTAAGGTATCCTCCTGTAATAAGCAAGATGGGAAACGCCATGTCAAAGGCTGAGATGGCATATCCAGTTTGCGATTCATCAGTGAAACCGGGGAATGATCAGATATTACCATGTTCTCAATCACTGCTGATTGAATCTTGGATAGTAAATTGGGCGAAGTGAGGAACAAGTCAATGCGAGACATAACCCCGTGGATGTGTGAAAAGTGAGTAAAGTCCCTTTCGAGGGGATGGAGATGTCGCCAGGCGTCCTCGAGGCCACTGCTGGTGATTAAAGATCCCAAGGGTCTGTCTCTATGGGAAGAGGTTGAGGAGATGTTAGAGAGGTGAGCCCTAGATGCGCCAGTCCTGTCTTCCAGTGAGGAGGGAACAGCATTGAAGTCTGCCCCGACTACCCTGTACTTAGCATTTCTAGGTTGATTAAGTTTGGAGAGTAGGGAGGTGTAGTATTATTTGTTGTCGGTGTTGGGGCCGTAAACGTTCCATATGTCCATAACTGGAGATCCTAGTTGGACGGTGGTGCAAGTCCATCTGCCCTCACTTGTATCAGAGATGTGGGAAAGAACCGAGCATGGCAACGATTTCCGAATGAGTATGACCACTCCAGCCGAGCGGCCATTAGCAGGGGCTCCCATGGCAGTGCCCACCCAAGAACGTCGAAGACGTGAAATGTCTGATGCTGGTAGGTGGGTTTCCTGCAGAAGAGCAATATCGGTCTTGAGTTTCTTGAGGTGACATAAGAGTTGGTTGCGTTTATTCCACGTGACTAACTTCAAGGTGGTTTCCATCTGGGAAGGCGAGGTGGTGGGTCACGAGGACAAACATGATAACAATCGAGAGTATAGGTGCTCCTGGATGTCCCTGAGCTCCATGAACACCAAGTGTGGTGATACCCGAAATGTGGATGGGGGTGTACGATCATCGCAATGCATTGCTGAAACATGGGGAGATTTCCCATCTCCGCCCCATGGTACAAATGTGGGGCAGGAGTGGACAAGAGGTTGGGGCATCTGCCCAAACATGGCAGTATAAAAAACAAAATAGAAAACAAAAGTTGTAAAAAAATATAGAAAGCCAGTGACATGGCATTTTCTTTGGGTGACTTCCTTTTTTCCCGTAGGCGGGTGCAGCTTGTTGGTCGTTGTAGTGTCATATGAAATGACCTTCGTGTAAAACACTGAATGTGGAAGTGTGCTCCGTCCCAAAGACAGCGTCTAGGATGCAAAGTGAACACATGAAGGGCCTTGCCCTAGGTAGGTAATGAATGCAATGCAGACAGACAGCAGGTTTTCAAGCCTTCTTTTTGTGTGGCGGACTTTTGGATGGTGAAGATGTGGACGCAGGGGTGAAAGCATTTTGCAGCGTCAGGGCGTAAGTATGCGCTTCAGGTGCCGATGTGAAGGATTTGTGGTGACCCTCCGATGTAGAAATCCGAAGCACCGCTGGGTACGCCATAGTGAATTTTATGCGGCGGGCCACTAGCAGCTGGCAGGTCTCGTGGAATGCTTTCCTTTGCTTGGATAGGATAGCTAAATAATCAGCGAAAACCAGGAGCTTATGACCATCGGCTACTAAATGATGATGAGAGTGATAAGCCAAAAGTATATCCTTTCTGTCAGCGAAATCAAGGTACCTGACAATGACAGGTCTTGGCTTCTGCTGGTCTCGGGGGGGGGGGTCTATGAGCCCTTTCTACTTTACATGGTGCTTTAAGGCCCAGTGCATGAGGTATGACTCGTGAGCAGAAGTGATGTAGTTCGCCTGGGGGTACTGATTCCGGGAGACCAATTACACGCAGATTGTTTCGCCTCAGACGGTTTTCAAGGTCATCTACCTTGTCTAGTAAGTAGCCGACAGCTGAGTGTCTCGTAGGTGATCTTCCAGTTCCCCCACCCTTTGTTCCACTGCTTGTATGCGGCCTGCCTGCGTGACATTAGATCCGCTTTCAGGTGCGCTGCCACCGCAGAAGCCAGTGCCTGGTAGTCTACCCCTGTGTCAGGTGTTAGCGTGGGGGACTCACCCGGCGTGCCTGTCTGCATGTCTTCTCTGGGCTTGCTCCGGTCCGCCATGTCGGGAGATGCACGTGGAGAGGTCTCGGGTGGAAGAATGTTCCGTCTTGTTGACTGTGGCCTCGATATGAATTTGTCCATCATCCACTGATCGATCCCGGGTGGTTCAGCTGCAGAAAGGACCGGGTGAGAGCGGTATTAGGTTGTGTTCGGTAACTAGCGGGACGGAGCACTATCGTACACCGCTACTCCATCGGGCGCCGGAACCGGAATATAGATCCTTTTTAAAAAAAAAAATGTTTGGGTTAGTGTCGCTTTAAGTAAGTTTATTACTACTTTACGCTCAGTATAATATACTAGGGTGAATTTTTAGACAGGAGACAATTAACTGACCAGCATGCTTTGGAAACGCAGGTAGAACATGCAAACTCAATGCAGATGGTGTCCAGACTGGCACTCAAACCAGGGACCCCATTGCTGCACAGCTGAACTGCTACTTGTATTGGGGAGAAAGGCAAATTTTTAAAATTAAAACTGGTGTCAAATGTTATGTTGTAAATGGTAACGTGTTAAATTTGTATGTTGCAAATGTGTGTTAAAAAATGCCAGAAACTGTGAAAATAAATATTTCAGCATGGATAGTAATAACTCTATAGCACACAGAATTTAGAGATTTGCTACTTATAAAATGTTTTTGAATGTGACTGTTATATGGTTAGAAAGTAAAAAAACAAATCTGTAATCATAAAACAAATGTTTAACACTTGCCAGTGCTGTATAACAGGGTCAATTCTAGCTTTATGGGACCTGATTCCCTAATGCAATGCTCAAGACAGACTTCCCCAATAGTTGGAACTTGTACATGGATATGCTAGAATGTAATCATGTATGATGTTATCATGCAATGGTTAGTCCTGTCTGAAACATTCTGCTTAAACATCCTGTTTTTCTGTGTGATCTCTTCATTACCTAGCAAAAAAGGCTTCAAAATGATTTAATACTAAGAATAAAATTGACATTCTTTGTGATTGTTTTTGTCCATGAGTCTTTAATTTGGTTTGCCTGTATGATCCTGATAGTGGATAAGACGGCATTTTAGATAATGTCCTTTCCTGTTCTACATTAAAGGGCAGATATCCTACATATTTTTAGACAGTACAAACTGCATTTTCTGGTCTCTCCTTTCAAGCAAGTATTTTATGCATTCCCAGGACGTCCATTTGAAGAAAATCCAACTAAGGAGATAGATCTGTGTCATCCAAGTTCTGTCATTGCTGCTATTCTTTTTCTGCTTATTCTACACATTTTTCCATGCCTTCATCATATTATTAACTTAATGGATGACTAAAGCAGATAGAAAAAGGCCTAGTTCTCACTGATATTCTGCAATGCTTTTGTAGGCCATCAAAGAACTTTCAAAATAGTCAGATTTCAATATGAAAGCATTTTGAGATTACAAGAATGTGTCAGCTCTGAGTAAAGACAACTTTAATTCTTCTGCTGAGCGGTCTGTTATCATTTAAAAACTTTTGATCAATGATCTTTTACTTTTGATAGCTCTCCAGATCTGCTAAAATATACATCATACGTTACAGTGAAGCAAGTCACAATTCACAAAACATTTAGATGTACTGTAGTTCTTCATAATATTGCATTCAAGATTTGAGGTTCATTTACAGCATCTATAGCTCACAACACAAGACAACTTGTGGTTTTATATGTCAATCTGTTTTTACTAATCAAATTGAGGTTTATCACAGCTAAATCAAAAATTGTAAGTCAACAAAACATTCCTAATGATCTTCAGGCATTATCAATACAGTATTTTTGTATGGAAACGTCCACAGTTTGCCTTTCATTTGATCCATGTGGTGGATTTTTTGAGTGCAAAAAAGATGAGAAAGTGAAAGATGAATGATAGTAAGGTGGGTGGGTGAGGATTTGAAGGAGAATATTACTGTAAGTAGAAGAGAATAAGGTAATGTCTACAGGAATAGACTGTCTATTAAAGGATTTTGATGAGATTTGACAGAGAAGGGTGAAATGATAAGATAACTATTTGATGTCTATTAACTGGTTCCTCCCTACAGATTCTGTAATAGTCTGGCATACAACATGGCATCTAATTTTGTGATAGCAAAACTTAAGTGAACAAAATGTAAAAAAAGGTGATGAAAAAGTAGAAAATAATAAAAGAAATAATAATTTAACCACCTCCGGGCCAGCCGTAGTAAAAAAAACGTCCGGCCCGGAGCTCTCTAGATCTGAGCGGGCGTCTTTAGACGTCCGCTCAGACATGCCCCCTCGAGCGCGCCGCTGGGCGCGCGCGAGCGGGAAATGACCGCAATTTAAAAACAGACAGCGGTGCCTGTTAACATACAAGCGATCGATATGGCCAATTTTGGGTATGGTAGTTTTCTGCGATGTCGCAGGTGCGCGCAATTTTAAAGCTCGACATGTTTGGTGTCTCTTTAACCGACGTGACCCCGACTTTTATATTTTACCAAAAAACTGTGTAATAATAAGCGTTTCCTAACATAATGTAAAAAAAAACTTTTTTTGTTCAAAATTTTCAGTAATTTTTCCTAATTATAGTAAAAAATAAAACCCCCAGTGGTGATTAAATACCACCAAAATAAAGCTCTATCTGTCCCCAAAAAATGGTATAAAATTAATTTCAGTACAGCGTTGTATGACGGAATAAACGTCAGTCAAAGTACTGCAGCGCTGAATACTGAAAAATGGCCCTGCCAGGAAGGGGGTCTAAACACCTGGTCTTGAAGTGGTTAAAAGAAATTAAAACCAACTCTGCCACCCCCGCCCTCAACAAATGAACAATGAACAGATGTGCTTAAGGCATGCACATGTATGTAAACAGGGATGGGGAAGTTCTAACAAAAAACATTTTTTTTTAAAAGTATGATGCACCAGGATTGGCGCATCAGCACTGTGCCTGGGAACACACACGAGCATCTGTGCATTGTAGTACAGCTGCTGGTGTGAATGATAGTCCATGGTACAGAAACAGACTCAGTGATTCTACTGTCCAGACCGTGATTCGGACAGTTTTATTCACTGGCCCCCCTTGTATTTTAAATCACATGCCCTGAAATAAATGATTTCAACACAAAAACAACAGCATCTACTTTTATATAAGGCAAACTGAACTACTTATGGTAACTACAATGGAGCAGAAGCCGTGTGACTGTCTTGTTTGTTCTCACCTAAGGTTGCATGAAATAATTTAACATCATAGTGTAATCAACAACTGTATCAAGTACTCATTGAATACCTATTAGTATTCCTTCAGACATTTTAAATGATGACTGTTTATTTTTGATGGGTAACCATAGCTTGTTAAATACCATACTCTTGTGTGGCATGTCAAAAAGATGAGGTTGATATGCTAAAGCAAAAACGGGTGTTTACTTTGCAAGGAAATTTGTACTTTGAAGTGGAAGTTTCCCTTAGCTTAGTGGACACTTTGCAAAGAATATCTAATCTTGTGGCAGGAAAATAAAGAAAAAGTATCTTTGCTTGCACGTGATTGGCTGATGAATGTTAGCAGAGCTTCCCCTCATTGACTTAATTAAGGGGAAACTTTCCCTGCTAGTGAAAACTAACTTGCAAAGTGAACATCCTATTTGCCTTTAGTAAATGAACCCCTATATGTCATAGCCTTTCTCCTTTCACAACTTTCACAAACAAAGTCATACAGTAAGTGTCAGTCTGACTCTAGTGTGCCAAACTACCTTGCAAAGTGAACATCCTATTTGCTTTTAGTAAATGAACCCCTATATGGCATAGCCTATCTCCTTCCACAAACAAAGTCATACAGTAGGTGTCAGTCTGACTCTAGTGTGCCAAACAATATATAATCAACAGATATGCACAATTTACAATGTACCGCTATTTTAAATACTGCCTTTCAGGAAAAAGGTTTGCACTCAAGCACTTGACATTTCAGTATGTATGCAAACTAATGGATTTGTATCATCCACAAAGGCTATGAAGAGTCATTAAGAGTATAAATGTCCTGACTTGATAAATCCAAGGCTTTCTGGGCAAAAGATCTATTATTCATACGGTTGACTGTAGAGTATACACCAAGAAGACATATGCATCTCAGCTTTTCACCGTGATCAATTGATAAGTGTTTCTCTGTTCATTTAATACAGATGTTTGAAAAGAAAACTATAAAAAACTAAAAAACTATAAAACACAATTGCCAATGTCGTCATGTTACTTATAACATTTAATATTTATAATATTAAAGGAAATCTACACAAGCGGGCAAAAGGTGCCTATTGCTATGCAATGGCAGCAAAAGTAAGTGCTAACTGTAAACATTTTATTTATGTGAGCAGCCTGAAAAGTATTTTGAGAACAGTGCCACTTAAATCTTTCCCAAAACACTTGCAATCAAATGTTAGGCTTGCATTTCTCTTTCTTTCCACTAAATGTCCCCACCTGCCTTTTTGTCCTCTACTTTGGGATCTGGGTTCCATCTTGGGGAGCCCTGTACCTAATGAGATACAGAAATATCACAAGATTTTGATGGCCATCTTGGAGAGACTAAAAGCTTTAAATAGCATTGAGTCACAGAAAGTGTGTGAAATGGCAGGGAAAATGATAAGGATCACCAGCACTCAGCAATATCATTAAATATGTCCTTTTTATTTGGACAAAGTCACAGTGAAAACAGCCAACGTTTCAGGGCCACGCAGGGTCCCTTCATCAGGGCAAAAAATTTGATGTCGGTCACATCTTTTTGCCCTGATGAAGGGACCCTGCGTGGCCCCGAAACGTTGGCTGTTTTCACTGTGACTTTGTCCAAATAAAATGGACATATTTAATGATTTTGCTGAGTGCTGGTGATCCTTATCCTTTTCCCTGTGTCTGCACGGCGCCATCCGTGGTCATCACTGTGAGCACCAATTTTCTTACGGGCCGGGAGCATTGTTAGGAGTGCAGAGGGACTCTTTGTCATCTGAAATGGCAGGGACCCATTTGTAAAGGAAAGATAGGTCTAGAAGCAGGGGCAGGTTCCTCACTATGAGTGAAGGTATGCTAACCGATGCTCTTAGAGTCTTGAGAAACACACATAAAGTACCCTCCTGTATCTAAGCCCTGCATTACTGTTCTATCTTAAGACTGATATAAATACAGTAAGTGCCTTGTTGTATAGAAACTGAACATTTCTGTAACTGCTATTTACTCTGCATGAAAATACTTAAACCAGAAGTTGTCTTGCCTGTTTCCTTTACATTTCTGCCACACGGTTAGCACCACCTGTACGCCTAACCCTTGAAATGTTCCTTAAGCCCACCAGCTCTACCAATAATATAATCCTAAAAGAATTAGATTAACACTTAACCTTCTCAAAAGCATAGAAGTTTAAGTGTTAAGCACTCATTTTAGGAGTTAAATGTTTGGAGAATGAGTAAACGGTAAGTGTTTTAGACACCCCCCAAACATTTAACTCCTAAAATGAGTCCTTAACATTTAACATTCCATCCCAACATTTAAACCTTAACCTGTCTTTTAACACTTTATCTTCTGAATCCTAATGGAGCCCATAACAGTTAGCAGCGTCAATATTTAACCCTTATTCTGAAGCATATTCACCATGTCTTGCTCTGAGAGCGTACAAGTCACAGGGGGAAATTATTGTACAGCAGTGAGGTACCTATGCCAGAAGAGTCTGCTTCCCCTGATGACACTCAATGCCCTGACCCTACAGTTATTATTTATGAACCAAACATTGGCTTACTTTAATATATTTTAAGGAAAATACACAAATTTTCGGATAATGTAACCTTTGGGATGTTCACTCTTTTACCCTTGAGATTAGTTTGACTGCATGGAAATGGAAGATAGTCTGACAGTCTGTTCCAATTAGAGACTGCGTGTTGGTATTGATGTATAATGATATGGCAATCACAGACATGAGAAGGAGCAATTTGTCATTGTAATGGATAGGTTCCAAATTAGCTCTTTTCCTTAGCAATCTTAGCTTGTAGGCTGCATGCAAAATAATTTCTGATGTTCCATCATCTTTAAAGCTCCCACATACTAATCTAAATGGCCACTAAAAGCATGCAACTTATATTTTTAAAAAATGAATCAAGAAAGTATCATGACAAATCTGACCTTTTGCAATAGTTATCTCATTAAATTTAAAGTGGTTTTTACCTAAACAGATCATTACTGATTTATTTTTACAGTTGTGTGCTAAAGAAATTTGCAGGCTTATAAAAAGTAAAAGAGCCACATGGAAAGTGCAGTAACCCATGAGAATCTATCAGCATTGATCTTTCACTTCAGCACTCTTCAATTTGATTGGTTGCTTTAGGCTTATTCACTTTGAACATAATCTTGTTATCAGTTGCTCATTGTGGAGAAATTCTTCACTGTAGGAATGTAACATAGTAATTTACTGTCCACACGAGCAACATATTTCTAGTCTGGGTTTTGTGCACTGAATTAACCAGAAGCATTCTTGAAAATAGTTTGTTGGTAGCTTAAATTGTATCTCCAGTCAAAACCTTTTTTTTAAGTTGTGGAGAGATGTGGAAGGATGATTATTATTATTATTCCGGATTTATATATCACAAGCATGCATGGGAGGGGTTGACAAGTGAGCAGGAGTTCTTGGGCGAAGTGGAGAAGACATTTAGGATGATATTTTGAGACAAGATCTGAGATATAGCCGAGTCAGAGGTATAGATCACTTTGCAAATGGTTGTTAATATTTTGAATTTTATTCTTCAGATGGTTGGAATCCAGTGGAGGAATTGGCAGAGAGGGGTTGCAGACACTGATTATTTGGTTAGGTGGATGAGTCTGGCAGCAGCATGGTGGATTGAAGGGGAGATAGCCTGTGTACAGATAGGCCAATGAGGAGGGTGTTGCAATAGTCGAATCATAAGATAACAGTGAGTGGATTAGTAGCTTTGGGGTTTCTTTTGTTAGGAAGGGGCATATTTTGGAGATGTTTAGAAGGTGAAGGTGGCAGGATTTGGGCAAAGCAAAATCTTTGAAGGTAAACTGCATCCAAAATGTTTTGATGCTTTGGCTAGAATGATGAAAAAAGGATTAGAACCTCTGTTAGTTTTTTTTCAGTCTGTATTCCTGCTGTGGCATTCATTTTCTGTCCTGGTAATGCTGAAAAGAGGGGAATCTCCCCAACAGGAACACAGACTTCAATGACAATCGGGGGAAAGGCTCTAAACTTTCCTTACTTTAAACTTTTGGTTGGACATACAACGATAAAAGAATTATAAAAAAAAGAGGACCTCCGTGCCTCCAAAATGTGGGTGTTTTTTTTCCTCTTTGCCTATCATTTTTGCTTTTCCACCTTAGTAAACATCTGAGGTCTTAACTGTTTGGGTGCTGGCTGCCTAATCTTTCTGAGTCTGACAGCCTCTGTGTAAGCCACACTACAATTCAGCAACAGAAGAACATCTGCTTCAACTACCACGTGATGTCTGCTCATAGGAATGGGGTTTATCACTTTAAAGTGAATCCATATTTAAAATCTTAAAAGTAAAAGGTACTACTGAGAACTTGCCAACTTTACCCTGCAGATGCTGGCTTTTCAATGAGGTTTCCAGATCTTCAGTTTTGCAAAATTATTTTCTCTGGCCTTCTGACTGAGTGTGTAGAGAAGTAATATCATGCTGTTACTTGTGTTCTCTCTTGGCACAGCAGTAGGCAGAACAGCAGTGTCTTGACTTAGGATGCTTTTAGAAGAAGGTAGAAGGGAAGGGGCTTTGTTCTCTGTGCCCCCTCTCTTCCAATCTAGCACCTTCTACCCTGATGCACCTCCTACAGATTATGATATTCCTAAGGATCCTACCCTTCTACCCTACAACAATAAAACAATTAAGTGCAGGAATGACACTGGATGACAATTATAATTAGATTTTTAAGTATGAGAGGTCTAAAATCCGTGTTTATTGTGACCTGTGTTGCAGCCATTGGGGCAGCAAATGAGGAAAAAAATGAATGGATCTCTGAATTGCAGTTAATCATTTAATACCGATGAGGATTCAAATCTTCCCCCATTCTCTCCAAAACTGAAATAAAAGGTTTGGCTTTACTTACACAACATTGTGCACAATATTATTCTGTTATGTTAAAGGCAAGTTTGTCTGTCTAATATGTTACACTTGTATGTGACAGCAAACCATTGAATAATAAAAGTAGACTGAATTATTTGCTTTACTTGTAATTAAAAAAATTACCAGATAAATGCACTCCACAAACAGTGCTTCAAATCTAATATCATGTATTAATTAATACTGAGGTCATCCTGTGCATTACACAAAACATTATTTATTGAGTAGAAACAGACATGTATCACTAAAAAAAAACATGGTATATTCACAAACAATATACAAATAAATGATGAAAAACTCCCCCATTGCCCCCACTATTCATGGCGATGAGGTTCCTCTTGGATAATTCACTCAAAAAATGTCCAATACACCATCTGAAGTGTATCATTCCCATAGGGTTTTGGTTTCTGCAACATGAAATATGTGTCAAAGAATACTATTTATATCCACGAAGCAAAATATATGTTAAATCTAGCCAGAGATAAAATCCACAACTGTCCATATCTTCAGTCCCACATGTACAGTAACTATTTAGTAAATCACAGAGAAATATTGTTTGATCACTTTATATGCAATCCAGGTTATTTTAATGCTCCTGTGGACTGTAAAAGTGCCCCATATTACAATACAGCGGTCCCTTTACATTCTAGTCCATCAACTATTTTCACAAAGAATGAAGTCAGTATATAACAGAGATTAAATACCCAGTCTAGGCGGGAAGTTTGTCAGAGACATGGCAGTCATACCTTATAAGTTTCTGCCAAAAGTGTCTAAAATGTAGCTCCCATGGGAATTCTAGCCCCATCTTGCAATATAAACAGGTGCATCTGTCCAAGAAATGGGTATCCACAGTGCATAACATAGATGTACAGTTGGGCAAACAAGTATTTAGTGAGCCACCAATTGTGCAAGTTCTCCCACTTAAAAAGATGAGAGAGGCCTGTAATTGGCATCATAGGTAGACCTCAACTATGAGAGACAAAATGAGAAAACAAATCCAGACAAATCACATGGTGATTTGGAACGAATTTATTTGCAAATTATGGTGGAAAATAAGTATTTGGTCAATATCAAAAGGTAATCTCAATACTTTGTTATATATCCTTTGTTGGCAATGACAGAGGTCAAACGTGTCCTGTACGTCTTCACAAGGTTGGCACACACTGTTGCTGGTATGTTGGCCCATTCATCCATGCAGATCTCCTCTAGAGCAGTGATGTTTTGGGGCTGTCGCTGGGCAACACGGACTTTCAACTCCCTCCAAAGGTTTTCTATGGGGTTGAGATCTGGAGACTGGCTAGGCCACTCCAGGACCTTGAAATGCTTCTTACGAAGCCACTCCTTCGTTGCCCGGGCGGTATGTTTGGGATCATTGTCATGTTGAAAGACCCAGCCACGTTTCATCTTCAATGCCCTTGCTGATGGAAGGAGGTTTGCACTCAAAATCTCACGATACATGGCCCCATTCATTCTGTCCTGTACACGGATCAGTCGTCCTGGTCCCTTTGCAGAGAAACAGCCCCAAAGCATGATGTTGCCACCCCCATGCTTCACAGTAGGTATGGCATTCTTTGGATGCAACTCAGCGTTCTCTCTCCTCCAAACACGACGAGTTGTGTTTCTACCAAATATTATATGGTGGGCAATATGAATATCAAATTATGGTTACCATTCATCCCTATTTACCGGGGACAGTACCCATTTTGAGAGGTCTCTCCCCAGGAGAGTGTTTAACATTGGCCGCCTGGCGGCGCAGTGTAAACATTGCACTGTGCAGGCGTTAATGGAAATAGCAGAGATCTTGGGGTGTCTGTCAGAACTTTACATTTTAAAAGTAAGATGGAATGCAGTTTTGGGGGGCAGAGTAGGGAAGGGTTAATACCCCTGTTAGTTTATTTTCTGCCATCTCTATCACTCTATGGAGATTTCCCTTCACTTCCTGTCTTGTAGGCACAACAACAAATGAGGGGAAATGTTTCCAAAGTGAAGGGAAATCTCCCTTAGACAGTTGTCACCAGAACTGGTGTCCACATTGGAAGATTTATCCTCTCCCACCTTGTTGTGCTGACAACTCTAAAACTTACAGGATTATTTACTAAAGAGTAAAGTGTTTGGAGAAAGCAGGAGAAGTGAACAATCTAGATATACATAGCTGAACTGGAAAGTGAGCGGAATTGTAGAATTTTTCCAAATCAGCTATGTTGTCCTAGATTGTTCACTTCTGCCTTCTCCAAACTCTTCACCCTGTAGTGAATAACCCTGTAAGTATTTCCCATCAATGTATCACATAGAGATGGTGAATCTCCCTAGCAGGCACACAGACAACAATGACAACTTGCTCTTTCTCTACTCCATCCAAAACTAAACGTTTTGCCTATACATACACTTAAGTGTAGTTGCAGCTGCATGGTTTCCTGGGTAGCATTAACAGATCACCATTTTATATCTGTTGCCTGGTTTTTATTAGGGTCCATTCACACTGATGTGTTGATTACTTAACGCAAGTGAATACACAATGGCCATTGGGTTGCATTGTGGTGCAATTCACCCCAACATACCTCAATGTATATGCATTTCAGAGCACCAGGATTTATGGATGTGAACCGTCTGTGCAATATGGCATAGTGCATTGAAAAAAAGAGCCAAGTGCACCATTTTAGTGTGTTAAGGTGCACTGGCAGCAATTCGGCACCGACCATCTTAATGCACAATAACGCCGCAGTGCAATAATGTAATGCATAATCTGAGTAGGGACTCTTTTTTGCCTTTAGAGAAGAAGTATAATCGTCAGAAATTTGCAGCATTTTCTTGCTCTGTCAGGTATGTCTGCTGCACCGGTGTTATCTCCCTGTTCTTTCAGGAAGCTGGGAACGTGAGCACCTGATGTTTCGCTTTCTGCCTTGCCTTCTGGTCTTTGTTTGCCAGAATATCAGTTTGAAATTAAGTCCGTTTTTATCATGCCTGGTTCAGTGATTGTAAAACAGCAATTTATGTTCACCAACTGATGCACTACAAATGTTATTTAAATAGAGAACATTTTTACTCATCAGCACTTTGCTTTTGTTTCATTCCTGCTCGGTTTCAGTGCATTATATGGTGTTATGTTCATTGCTTAGATATTATGCTTTATTTGAGGTAATTTGTTCCCTTGCTATTTAGAGCATGCATAGGCTTTTAATGATTACTTTTCAAATCATTTTTTTATTTAACTTTTTTTTAATTAATGTTTGAAAACAGAGTCTGTCTTTTATTACAGCAAATATGTTTATTATATTATGCCTTTAAATTAAATTCATGAAGTATGTAAAAGAATCTGGAAAAAACATAATTTTAGTATTGCCTCATTTCATTCATTACAGTATTTGCTTAATGTGCTCCATAAAAATAAAAATAATGTCAAGTTAAATTATTTTGCTAAATGTAACTGTTTTGATTTTGCTCTCCTGTCACAAGAAGGACCATTTTACTTTTGGTACCCTCTGTAGATGTCTGTCTTGCTGTCTTTGATGAAATCCTGAAACATGTATGCAGGGGCGTAACTACAGATCTTGGGGCTGTAGAGTAAAACTTTGATGGGGCCCCCCGTGACCTCCCTACGATCATTGATCTTAACATAACGTATATCTAAATCAAGGGAAAAAAGGTCTATGAATAGAAGTTCTCCGGGAATAGTGGGGCATACTTGCATGAAATTAACTTTTTAAGTTATTAAAACCTTAAACGTTTAGGTAAAATGCAAGAGCATAATTTACATATATGCCTAATTGCTGGTTCATTTTACCTTTAATGTCCTCATTTCTGAAAGGTCTTCCTGTGTACAGGTGCACCTTTAGGCTCCTTATCTTCCAGGGTCTCCCTGCAGCAACCCTTATGTGCATGCTCCCGGGACTAGGCTGCATATGCAAAGATCAAGCACAGACACAGTTATGTTTGTCTGCAAAGTTCAGCACTGCCCACCCACAAGCTTTTAGAGAGACAACTGGTTCTCCTAAAGTCAGCCCTTGTGTGTGTGTGTGTAATGTAACAGTGCATGCTGCACATCGGGAAGTTCGGGGAGGCCGCAGAGAAAGTAGCAGCAGAGTAAAGCAGCCGTCTTCTCAAAAAAAGTTGAAAATATCTTTCGGTGCAAGATTAGGAAAAAAAAATAAAAGTGCTGCTATACACATGAGGAAAAGAGGGAAACATTAAATCAAACCTGAGAGTTTAATACTAGATGAATCTATTTTCTAGCTAATTATTGTGTTTTTTCAGTAGCTCTTCAGTGGTTGCTTTTGATTTCCTGGCCAGTTGCAGTCAGAGATCAAAAGCTTCCTGCCTCACTGCTGGGGGCCAAGATCTAAAAAAATCCATCTTCACAGTCTTTAGCTAAGGAATACTGCATTAGGTATGCAGCGCTAATTTCACTGATGGAATGGATGACCAGAAGCCCTGAATGTAATAAACCTACACTACTTAGACAGCTAAACTAATTCTCCTTACTGTATAGTCCAAAAAGAGGAATCTATGACTAGTAAAACAATTCTGAGGTCTCCTACTGTACATCTGATGTCAGCTCGTCTTGATTAGAAATGTCATGTGGCTACTAGAGTTGGGGTCGATGTTCGAGTCGAACACACGAACTATAAGGGTGTTCAGCGGTCTGTCCAACTGCTGAACGCCCCACAGGGCAATGCGCCTTGTGAAGCCCTAGTTGGCTAAAGGCTTGTACCTAACCGCAGGTCAGGTGCAAAACTTGGCCCAATCAGGGCTCAGTACTCTGTAAGGGCCATGATTGGGCAAAGTCATGATGACGTTGCCCAATCATGGCTCACCTGTCAGATGACGTGAAACTGAACACAGTTGGGCAGAGCTAGCTGTCACCGCTAGCTCCGCCCAATTGTTTATGTTTTGCCGGCATCTGTCAAAATGCCATTATGCGGTGAGTGTTCGCTGTGAGCGGGCGGGACTGTGGTCGTCGTTTAAAAATAAATAAATGTCTATTTATTTTTTGTCAAACTAGAAAAAATGGTACATGCATGAATCTATAACCAGCCTTTGTGTTGTGTATTTATTTTTTGTTTTATTTTTTTTTCAAGTCATTGTCGTTGTGGACAACGCTGGACATCGTGATTGACCCTGGATTATGCCAGTGTATCCATTTTTTTGGGGGGAGGGGGTTAACAATAAAGGACTTGTCAAAATCCTTTGTTGTGTTTTTTTTCAATTAAAGGATTTTTTCCAAAAGTCTGTTTTTTCAACAATGGCCGCTCACTCCATGTGGTCCAGGCTTTGTATCCTTTTACCAAACTAATTAGGGGTATGGAGGACCAGAGCTACGAGACAAGGCTACTAAATTTAAACATGTTCACATTGGAGGTGAGGAGATTAAGGGGGGATATGATCTCCATGTACAAAATGTTCAATGGTGGTAGCAACATTAGCGATAAACTGTTTAAAATTAACTCCATTACAAAAACTAGAGGCCACCACCTAAAATTGGTGGAAAAAAAATTCCAGCACAAGGGGCGAAGGGGGTTCTTCACAGTAAGATCAGTTAGGGTCTGGAACTCACTGCCACAGGCGGTGATTTCAGAAAATAAATTGGAATTGTTCAAGAAACTTTTGGACGATTTCTTAAGGGACCGTAATATACAGGGGTACAGGTACTCCTAGAATGAGATCCTAATAGGTTGGACTTGATGGACTAATGTCTTTATTCAACCTCAAATACTATGTAACTATGTAATTTCAATTTTTTTAACCCTTTAACCCCATGAATGGGTAGGGGTAAAAGTACCCATTACTCATTCACAAGGGTGGGGGTCCGCATCTGGGTGCCCCTGGGTGCCACACAAACAACGCTCCAGGGCTTGTGGGGAAGAGGCCATTGTCCCCATCGGCATGGGGACAAGGTGTTTTCCAGGGGCGAACCTAGAAATGCACCCTCCCAGTGCCTAGGGTATGTGGCCTGGTATTACAGGGAGGGGTGGCGCTTGCTTTTCCCCTCCTATTTTTGGGGTGTGTAAGGGCCTAGTATGACTTTAAGGTGGATCCACACACACTTTTTTTGTTTGTTTTTACATGGGGTGTGGTTCCTCCTTAAATATTCCTACCAGACCTTAAGGGTCTGGTATGACTTTTGGGAGAAACCCTACACTTTTTAAAAAAATGGGGTCCCTCCTAACATTCCTATTAGACCTAAAGGGCCTGGTATTGTTTGGGAGGGGGAACTGCATGCTTTAAAAAAAAACAAACATTTTTTTTCTTTAGAAATGTCAGTTTTGCTGCAGCATGTTCTATACATTGTACAGATTTGCCACTTTATAGGCAGGTTAACCCCTTCATGGCTGAGGCCTTTTTTTCTCCTTTTTTTGCACCCATGTTGTAGGCCTGCAAATTACTTCAAAACCCCTAAACATTATATATTTTCTGAACGACAAGACCCTATAGAATAAAATGGTGGCAGTTGCAAATTTTTATGATGCACAATATTAGCGCAACTCCAACCCCAAATTGTAATGAAAAATTTACTTAAATGCCCCAAAACACAATAAAATACCAATTTTTTAAATAAAATATAAAAGATGAGGTTACAACAAGTAAATAGGTATCCAACATGCAAGGGTTAAAAATGGTATGCATCAGTGAAACGGCGACAAACTTCAGTACCCCAAAAAGTCCTTAGATGACGCTTTAAAAGCCCCCCACAGGTCATAAATTTAGAGATACCCAAAAATACTGGCCCTAGAATTATTGCTCTCACTCTGGTGTGCGTGACAATACCCAACATGTGTAGCGCATTCTCTGTTTTCATACGTAGGCGCACCCGACGTTTGTTTAAGTGGCGACCCGCGCGGGAGCGGGGGACTTTAAAAAAAAATATTCATTATCACTTTTACACTCCAAATAAGCTATTGAAGTGCATATCGCACTTCAATAGCTTATAGCTGGGCTTCAGGAGCTATGGGACCGGAAGTGATGCAACCTGCATCGCTCCCGGTCCCATAGAACAAGGAGGGGATCGACGAACGGAGGTTCATCCATCTCCTCCCCAGCTCCCTGCACACACCAGAGACGCCGGTGTCAGGCCTTTAGGAAGGGTAACGGAGCCCCGGAAGCACGCCGGGGGTGACGGGTGGGAGGGACCCCTTCACCGGGCCGTAGAATCGATCTGGTGACAGCTGAGTTGCCAGAATCGCTTCTATTGTAAAGCCGACAGTCGGCTTTACAAGTTCAAACAGAGCTGTTTAAACAGCCCCGATGCTAGCGACGTACACTGTACGTTGTTAGTTGTGAAGGGGACCCCCTAGACACGATATTTAAAGGAATTTTACATTTGTATTGTTACCCTTTAAGTGAGTTTAAAATCACTGCTCCTTTAAAAACAGTATTTTTTAAAGTTTTTTTTCCATTGATTCCCCACGTCACTACATTCATCCCCATACACCTTTTATGGCCAATAACTTGCATATAAGCCCTCTTAAAGTGGACAATTTTTTTTTAAATTTCTACCTTCATCGACTTGCATTGAGTTTGAGATCAAATTCAAACTTTTTGGATGTTCTAAAGTTCGAATTCGAACCGAACTCGGACCTGATCAGCTGATCACTAGTGGCTACGGGGTCACTGTAAACAGCAGCCTCAGCAAACCATATTGATACAGTATTGGATTTGATCATAGAACACATTTTGTATTTTTTATTTGCATCCAAAGCATCCCTAATGTGACTCCCTTACACTCACAGTACCCATAGCAGTTGTTTGGGCTTCTATGGCATTTGTTACATCACTGCATGAATGTCATTATTACTTTTACCAAACCAATAGTCTATTGTATTAACCCAGGGGGATACATTATTATTACAGGTATTTATATTGTGCTGAAAATGTACTCAGTGCTTTGCATACAGAACATTCACAGCAGTCCACTCTAAGGTTCTTGTTGCACAAGCATACAGGCCCAATTTAGACAGGAGTGTGGGAGAAAACTCGAGTACCCAAATTAAATCATCGCAAGCACAGGGGGAACATCCAAACATCCAAACTTGCAGATATTGTCCTGACTTGGATTCAAACTTGGGACCCCAGTGCTGCAAGGCAGAAGTGCTAACCACTATATAGAGTTTTACCCCTGTTTTTTTGTATTGGTTCTACAGCTGAGCTATGAGGTTTTTGCCACTAAAATCAAATTTAAAAAAAAAGTCCCCATATGTCCCTGACTTTTTTTTTTTAAATAAAAGTTTATTGAGAAAAAAGATAAGATATGCAATGACAGAAACTGTATATTTGTTTCAATAGGTTAGATGACAGTAAAATATACAACATACTGTACTTTAGTTATGCAGACTCAATAGCATATCAACCATCAAATGTATCTAGAACAAGAGATAAGTTACATCATATTCGTTGTCATTAGCTTACAGAACAAGAAACCTTGAGAGTTAAATGGAAAGAAAATAAGTAGGAAGTATAAGATATACTTCATCAACTTCAGAAAGAGAAAGATGAAAACATAAAGTAAAAGAGAGTGAGTTAAATCAGTTTACAATGTAATTCACAATAAACCAGATGATAAAAGTGGGAGTTATATAATTTAGGTTCTCGCAAGTTGTTAAGGAATTGCTATGAGTCCCTGACTTTTAACCCCAAGCACATTATTTAAGTACTTTTATTAGATCACATGTTGAATAGAAGAGAGACCAGGCAGCTGTATTAAAGCAATCATAATTAGAGTATATTATTTCACAACAAAAGTAAAACATTCTACTTCATTGTCCATAGTGGACTCAATGCACAGTATGTATGCACTTTTACCAGATTGCAATTTCACAGGGAGAGACCAGGAAAGTTTTAAACAAGGCAACACAACAAGAGTGCACTACTTTAGAGAGACAATGGACACATTTTTGTAGAGCAGTGGAATAGGCCAGAAACTAGGAGACACAGAGCATGATTTACCCTGCAGTAAGCAACTTTACAGTGCCTGATCACTGAAACAGGCCACACATTTTGAGATGTAACACAGAATTTAACATACAGAAAGAATTGCAAATTTACCAGCTAAGACCCAGCTTCATAAAAATTACGTGTAGCACCTTTACAGTGTCAGAGCTCCAGTAACTGTCACATGCTGGTGACAGACCAGCATTGGTGGCAGGAGCTCATTATGTTGGAAGGTTGGCAGTGTTGGCAGGCAATAGAAATGGCAGTAGTCCAGCAGCAGTGGAAGGCACTAGTAATGGTGGCAGGAGATGGTAATGGTAACAGGTGAGCTGAGGTTACAGGAGATGGCAATGGTGGCAGGACGGCAGCAATGGAAGTAGATGGTTATGATGGCAGACCAGCAGCCATGGCAGGAAATGGTAATGGTGGCAGGCAAGCAGCTAAGAGGAACTGGTAATGGGTGCAGGATATGATAATGATATCAGAACAGCAGTGGTGGTAGGAGAGTGTGAGGAATAATCATTTTTTGTAGCCAGATTTTAAGTAAAAACTTATTTTTTTGCATAGGCTGCATTGTTTTTTTTAATCATTGTTGATCAAGACCTTATCCATTTTATAATATTAAGCAAGTCAGCTGTGTCAGGGGACAAGCAAATCTATCTCTCTATCACAAACCACTTGCTGCATCAAATGCCTTCTCTGACAGTCCACTGGCTGGAGTGCAAGCCAATTTCATGATTGCATAGTGGGCAAGCTCTAGCCAGTGGTCCAGCCTGAACATGCAAAAATTGATGAGGTCCTCAGTTCAAAGGTTGTCTGCAATCACCCTGGACTCCAGATTATGTAATTTAGAGTCCTTGAAGCTAGTGTCCAGACTGGTATTTGAACCCGGGATTCCTAGTGCTGCAAGGCAGAAGTGCTAACCACCTTTTTCTTGCAGATTAAAAATAAATAACAAATACATACATCTAATAATGCATAAATGCCCTGTCTATTATGATTTAACTGAAGTTATGGCTTTTTTTTTCTTTAGTTCATCATTTGGGTAATGATCTAATGTGTATAGGCCCCTGCAAGCATTGCAATCTGAAGCTTCTAAATTGGAAAAGCAATTCCAAAGGTAAGAAAACCTTGTCCAGTTCCTAATGATTTTCAGTTGATAATCCGGTGCTTATGATCTCTATTGCATGTCTTCTTTACAACTATGCAGAGGCAAGTATAAGGCTAAGGATATGGTGCTGGCATCAAGATTGTACATTAAAATTGTGCATGCACATTGGACCACCTCTACTTTCTACAGTGGTAGAACTGAATAGTTGCATGTGCAAGCTGTTTGTACTGTATGTGCATATCAAATTTTTATAGAGATAAAAATCCTGGGTTAAAACTATCTAAAGTAGGTACTTTTAAGGATTGAGTTTGACAATCATTTTAACATAGTCTTTCAATGTATCATGAAATGAGATCACTGCTTGAGACCTAACTGTGTATAGAGACACTGGGGGTGATTTACTAACCTAAACACACGCACACACCAGGTGCGTGTTTATTTTTACACAGCAAAATGTATTTATCAACCAAACACGAGCAACGTGTCACATTTTCACGCCGTTATGGCGCGTTTTTATGTATTTACGTACGCGTGCTTCATGTAGCATGCGCCATAGGCTACACGCCACTCTAATAGCAGCATGCAAGTCTCTAAAAGCATATTTCCACTAATGCCATATATGGAAAAATCATGCACATGATGCATATTAGACATGTGCGATTCGTTTTGTTCCGAATCAAAATTCGGACGAATTTTCGGAAATTCGGACATTCAGATGTATCCGAATTACAGATATAACGAATGCAAACGAATCCGAATTTCCGTTTCCGAAATCCGGTAGCGGTAGTTCGTTCGAACGTTCGTTTCGTGTTCATTTCTTATTTGTTTCGTTCATTGGAGCAAAGTGACATTAGAGAAGGAGAAAAACATTTTTCCCCCTCAAATGTCACTTTGCTGCAAACGAACGAACGAATGAACGAAACAAATAAGAAACGAACGTTCGAACGAACTACCGCTACTGAATTTCGTCCGAATCCGAATTCCGAATCCGAATTGACTTTCACACCTGAATCCCGAAAAACTAAATAACACAAATCCGAATTTAAAACGAAACGAAACTAAACAAATTTTTTGGCAGTGCACATGTCTAATGCATATATAATGCTGCTTCACAGTTTAGACAAAAATGGTTAGCTCATGCATTTACATTCCTGCATTCATCAACGCAAGCAACACAATGTAGAGCTAATTTACACAACATCACCTTGCAATTCATGCAGGGCTTTGCACAACACACCTGCTGGGTGTGTACACACTACAAAGGTGTCTAGATTCCACCAATAGATCATGCTGGGAGGGAACACACTACAGAGGTATATACTTGTTCGTGGCGTGTTTATAAGGTTAGTAAATCAACCCCACTGTGTTGCAGTATGGAGCTTTCATATGTTTCTGCATGATTATGAAACTGAGATCTTTGTTTTAATATAAAACTAGAACTAACTAGATAGGTCTTCTTTACTAATTAGCAGTGTTCCGGAAAATGTAATTAGAGATGAGGGATCATCTGGAAAGTTCAAACAGTTATGGTTTAACTGAACTTTCAAAATTTTAAAACAAAACAAAACCAAAATTCAGAACAGAAGACTAACTGAATTCAATAGAAATTCAATGTCATTTCCAAAATTCTTAGATTACAGAGCAGCAAATGATAAGAAACTGCAGAATGGTTTGGGAAGCTCTTGGCAGCCCTGTCTGATGGGGCTAAAAACCAGCAATACCTCATAGTAGCCCTGGCAGCCTTAAAAAATTGCACTAGTGATACTTAGACAGAGGGGTGTTCAGGCAAGAGCAGATATAATGCAAAAGTAACCTGTGCAATTCAAGAAACGAAACCACCAAAGTAACACTGGAATTTGGATTTGGCTCAGGATATCAAAATTCATGAAATCTGATCCACTTGTAATGCTGTCCAAATTATGGGTTGAGCTTTATTTGTAGGAAATGGTATGCTTAGGAAAAGATCCTACTGCCCACTGCCCTTGTTTAGTTGGTGCTGTGTTATCAGTAACATTTGGGACCCTGCATGTTATTTATGGTGTCTGGGACCCTGCATGTTATGAGTGGCATCTTGGACCCTGCATGTTGTCAGTTTGGTCTAAAGCAGGCCACCTCATTTAATTGTAAAAACCCATTTTATATGCTGTAGAGCAGGGTTGCATGCCACCAACTTCAGAGCATTCATTCCCACATTATTTTAGATTTCTACAGTGAAATAAATTTAGTAATAGGCTTCTTTCAATGTCTTCATGACTGTATAATAAAAAAGATTAAAATGCTCTGTGTTTATGATGAATGAACATATGAAAGCCATAACGTTTCAACTTAAATTAATGATTGTACAAGAACTAAAGGACAACAGAGATATGCTGTTTCTTATTTTAACACAGTAACAAGTTACTATGGTAATAGAAACATCCCGAAAAATATGTTGCAGTTAATTACTGTATATTTGCATCTGAATCATGTGTCTATCTTCAGATGCCATCTTTTTAATGGTAACAGAAAGCTTGACAACATTAAATGCAGTTGTGTTGTAATAAGAAAACAATTGTCTCCAGCTAAACTATATGCCTTGAACAGATATAAGCAAAATGTATTGCAGAATCATATCGGCTTCTGTTCTGCTTAAACTGATATTAGCCTTGCCAGCACTTTCTAAAAGTGAGTGTTATGTGCCAGGGTCTACGTGCACTATTATCACTTGATAGTCTTGTGTTGCAAAAAGAAGACTTGCTGTCCTGGTTTCCAAGATAGTTTAAAGTACCTCACCAAAGATAAAACTCCAGGCAAGAGATGGATTTAATAAGATATAGTCTTTTGTGACTTGAAAATCAGTCACCCAAATCACATGAGGAGTAGTGATGAGTGAAAGTTTTGCGGGGGCACATCTTGAAAAAAAAAATTCCCACCATTTTCAAGGCAAGGAATTTTCAAACAAAAGGGAGCAGGGCATTGCCCTGAGAGGCATGTACCAATGCAAAAAAAACATGTTAGTGTGGAGCAGCGCGTTTCATAAGACTTAACCCCTTCATGACTGAGCTTTTTTTTCAGTTTCTGTTCGCTAATGACTGAAGCACTTTTTAAATGTTTGCTGTGTGATTCTTCCACGGCAGTAATATAACTTTCTTACAAAGTGCACCCACGCATATATATTGTTTTTTAGAGAACAGATAGGGCTACATATTTATATCACATATGTGTGCCTAATACCTCACTTAGGATAAATAAAATATTAAAAAAGGAAAAAAAATTAAAGAAAACACTTTTCCCCTGGTCTTGCTTATTATTATTTTGTAGAAAAATAGCACAGCTAAAAAAAAAAGCATTAAAATAAATTCATTTATTTATCCTTTATTTGGAAACATCTCACATCACTAGGATTTCTCAGTCTACAACTTAAAGCTAACATTTAGATTTTTTTCTGTAAAAGCTAATAATGGTCACCAGGTTAGACAGGTGGCTTACAATGTCACTGTCGCTAAGTGTCACACTTAGTGACAGCGACATATTTTGATGATCGCCATCATGAGTGGATTAAATAGAACTATTAACCCCTAATTTAATTGTAAGAGGTTACATTTTATAATAATGATAGTATAAACATATATTTATATACAGGCATATCATTTTTTTTACATTTCTTTTTTTTACATCTTATTTTTATTTTTTTACATTATTTTTTTCACCTTTTTTACACTTTTACTAATGGTTTGTTAATTATATCGAGCAGCCATTGTGAATGGATCTCACTATGACTGCTTGATCATTTAATTAATTATGTTTTGTTTATTATTAGGCTGCTGCAAACTTAGGAACAGCCAATAATAACCGTAGTGACACTAAGTCTAATAAGCACTGCAGCATGTATGGTTCAGTGTCACTAAAGACTTCTGATCATTATGGCTGCTTGCCACAATGATCAGAAGCCGGAAACAGGCAGCTTTCAGCTTTTGCTGAAGCATTTAGCAAAAAGCTGGTTCAGATCAGGATTTGCTAATCCCGATCTGTACAGCTGCCTAACAGTGACACACCACATTAGTGATGGGCCGAACACCCCCGTTTACAGTTCGTATTCAAACTTTGGAACATGCGAAAAGTTAGAATTCGAACTCGAGCTCAATGCAATGCAAGTCTATGAGGGTATAACTTTGAAAATCAAATGTCCCCATTTTGAAGCCTTATATGGTCCATTTTGAGGCCTATATATGGTCATGACCGTAGTTGGTCAATGATGTCAGGCAGCAGTCAGGCCAGATTGTTGATCTTCAGCTGCCTACAGTTCTAAATGGGCAAATTTCAGAGACTTTCTGGTACATTGTCCCCATTGGACAACTTTAAATTGTATGCGCTATTTAGAATAATTAACTTTTTTATTTGACCAGAATATCTAGTCAGTGTCCATGAATTTATGATGCTTTTAGGCTTTGGCAATGCCACTTGTACTCGTAGTTTAGCAGGAAAGTACTCAAGGCACGTAATCTATTTTCCTTTTGCATAGTTCCCTGTAACGCCAGTCCTTGCCTTTACCCAGTGGTGTCACAAGGGGGGTGCGGCCCGCACCCGGGTGCCACCATTGGAGGGGTGACACCAAAATGACTCACATTCATTTTGGTGTCACCCCCCTCTGAAAAGTCGAGCGCTTGGTCATGGACCGAACGCTCGACAGTATCAGGAGAGAGGAGGGGACCCGGCGGCATACCTTATCCCGCCAGGTGACTGTCCCCTCCTCTCTCTGCCGGTGTCCATCACCAAGATGGCCACCGGCAGGTATGAGAATACTGCCACGCGAGCAAGATGACGTCATCGCGCACGCGCGTGGTGACGTCACGCGCATGCGCAGTGACGTCTCGACGGGGTGACACTCGGTTACTGCTCCGGGTGTCACCCAGCCTCGGGACACCCCTGCCTTTACCGTCTTATCTCCATAAGTTTCTTTTGGCCTGTCTGGGCAATGGGAATGTGTGGAAGGCTGGAAGCAAGTGCCACAACAAACAATAATAATACTAACACCCTTAGCACAATAATGACAACCCAAGCAATAGTGTTTGGTAAGTTTACTTACCTGAGCCCTGAGCACCCACAATCTCTCTCCTGTGATGCTGCAATTATATCTGATTGATAAGTGATCACTGTGCTGGACATTTTTTTGATTGATGAATACAATTGCAGCAGAAAGAGGACCCATCGCCTACATCTGGTCACCATTAGCTCATAGAGAACTATTTTGAACAGTTCAACAGGGCGAACGGCAGTTCACTCACTGCCGTTCGCCCTATTCTCATCGAGAACGGCATCCGGCTCGTCTATACTGCTCGCTGCCTGCGAGGTAGTGAGCAGAATAAAAAAATGACAAGTTACTAAAAGAAAAAAAACAGCGTGGGGTCCCCCTCCCGATCCATACCAGACTCTTGAGGGACCCCAAGTTAAAAATTAAAAAAGTGTGTGGGGTTCCCCCAAAGACATACTAGGCACTTAAGGTCTCTTAGGAATTTTAAGGAGAAACCCCACCACCACCAAAAAAAAAGTAGGGTCCCCCTAAAATTCCTAACCAGACCCTTTATCCGAGCACAGGCCTGGCAGGTCAGGAAAGGGGGGGGACGAGCGAGCGCCCCCGCCATACCAGGCCACATGCCCTCGGCACTGGAAGCGTGCTTTTCCAGGGTCCCTCCTAGAAAAGCACCTTGTCCCCATGCCAATAGGGACAAGTGCCTCTTCCTCATAAGCCCTGGGGCATTGGTTGTGGGAGTCTGTAAGCTCCCTTTGGCAGCTGTGTGAATAACCCCCTTAGACATTTGCAGAGCTCTTCATAACCCCCTTAGACATTTGCAGAGCCCTTAGACATTTGCAGAGCCGCAAAGCATCTTGGGGCGGGTGCATGCGCAGTTCGGATTTTCGGCTGGGAGACGAGGAGAGACGCAAGGTAAGTCTGTGGACGCGTGCACCCGTATGCAGGCACCATGGGATCGGAAGTGCCAGCAAGGACAGAGGAGTCAGCGCTGGATCGGACACCCGCCGCAGCACTGGAGAGAAGGCTGAAAAGGACAGGACAGTAGAGGAAGATCGGATTAAAAGACATCATTTAAGGTAAGTGCTGACATTAACATGGGGGGGAGGGAAACAAATGTGACTTTGTCACTTTAATCTGGGCAGCAGTCTGGCAGGGCAGGATAAGGGGGGACAAACAAGCGCCCCCCTCCCTCTGCCATACCAGGCTACATGCCCTCGGCATTGAGAGGGTGCTTTTTCAGGGGGGAGTCCTGGAGAGCTATTTTATCCATTTTTGCCAGTGACATGCTTTAAAATGTATCTAAAACTCAAAATTAAAAAAAAAATGTTGTTGCCTTGTTACACTTTTACTCTTGTTCAGATATTCTCTATTTTTATAGGTTTTCTGTCATTTGTAACTGTTGATCCTGCTAGCATGAGCCTTTCCAGTCCTGTGTGAGTCTATGCAGAAGCAGCATTATGACTAGGGCTGCGGGGCGGAGCTTGCTCATGGCACTGGCGTTAGTTCCTGCTTTACGGGCCAGGCATCTACCCTAATTACCCTTTTCTGCCACTTTTTCGAGACAAGATGGGTGGCACCAACAAGAAAAAACCTCCAAGCACCAAACAAACACCGGCTCAGCCGCCCAAGCCAGATATGAAGGCTTTTTTTTCAGAGCTCTCAAGACCCGAGAGGCCGGCGGGCCAGCAACATGGCGTCTACACGTGCTACCTCTTCATCTCCGACTCACTCGGTGTTGCACCCAGGTGACTCCCCTGCTTCCTCACATCACATCACAGCTTCCTCGGATGAGGACCAGGAAGAGGGAGAGTTTAGAAGAGCTCTTACTCATTTACCCATGAAAAGGGATATGGAGTCACTCTTCTCCCGGTTTGAGGCCCTCCACAAACGGGACATGGCGGACCTCCGAGAGGCAATCCACGGCTTCCATCGCCGCGTAGAGGTCATTGATGACACACTAATCTCTCATCGTGCTGCCGTGGAGGACCTCCGATCCCTGGCATCTCAACAACACCATCAGCTCCAAACGGTATGGTTCCATATGGATGACATGGAGGACAGGGGCAGGCGCAACAATATGCGGATCTGCGACATCCCTGAAGCCAAAGTAAATGCTGAGTTGGAGCACACAGTGCGCGGCATATTCAATTTGCTACTAAACCGCCTGGAGGCCCTGGAACTAGACAGAGTACACCGGGTACCTGGCTATCTTAACCCATCTATGACCCAACCACGTGATGTTCTATGCAGGATCCACTTGTTCAGGCAAAAAGAGGACATCATGGCTAAGGTCAGGGAAAAATTTTCCCTGATCTTTCCCAGCGTACGCTTGCCAGATGGAGGGCCCTTCATCCCCTGACTCGCTTACTACGGGACTGTAACGTTTCCTACCGCTGGGGTTTCCCCTTCCAGCTAATTGCCAGGAAGAATGGCAAATCAGTCATACTGCGCTCCCCTGCTGACCTGGATGGCTTTCGTAAGGCTCTCAGGCTCGCCCCGGTGGAGCTGGAACAATGGCCGG
Organism: Nanorana parkeri; assembly: GCF_000935625.1. Taxonomy (NCBI): domain Eukaryota; kingdom Metazoa; phylum Chordata; class Amphibia; order Anura; family Dicroglossidae; genus Nanorana; species Nanorana parkeri. The sequence goes on from NW_017307908.1 coordinate 137,816, forward strand.
ACCCCCCTACTCCCATCTTTCCTTCTCTATCTGAACGAGACCAGTGGCAGGATGCTCTCCCACAGAGAAAACGGTGCAAAGACCCCCCCACAACCACACTGATGGAAGCCGCAACTGACACAGACCACTTGACTCTTCTATAGTTATCCACAGGTTTATCCCAAGATTGTCATGACCATTTCGCAAGACAAAGTACATCCCCTGATGATCCGTTCCATCATCCTCTGAAGTGTACTGGAATGTCACTTCGCTTGGACTACCCTAATGACTGACCGAATATGAACTGTAACGTATTACTTCTCGCTCAATCTCTTCTTTTTCAGCCCTCACTCTTCCCACTGTCCTCTCTCTATATCTACATCTTACTTTTCATATTACTTTACTTTTCTCGTTTGCATTCTATATGTATGGTGATTATGTACAGCTAGGGGGCCTATGTCTCATATGTATGTCACATGTGCCTTAACCATCAGCGGCCTGATTCATTGTGCACTCCCAATGATCTTATAACAGCATAACGCTTATTGGTCATTGCTGTGCTATCACCATTACATCCCCTAACTACTATTGTGAGCTGGACCTACACGCTGTGCTAGGCGATATACTATGTACTATATACTAGGAGGTATACACCACCCCCCTCTTTTTATATATCACAGGGTACAACCCTCAGGAACCCTCGGCTCACCAGCGCTCATGTCGGGACTGACATCTCATTATACCTATATGACATGTTATTTTCTACCTTACAATAGTTGTCCATAGATTACCACGTGAATCGTGACACCTGCTATAACTTTTGAAATTTGACCTAATGAATTTACTAGTTGGTGGGAGACTTCTTATGGTCTTGCTGGAAACTGAGAAATTGCGGTGAGAGACTACCATTCATTTCCAACAACCACTTCCCATATGACAAACACTCTCTCCCACCTCGTGCAGCTCATTGCCTAGCAGGCCATCACCGACATGATATTTACTACATGTTGTTATGTTACAAATCTCCCCTCCCCAGCTAGAGGATCTATGTCCCTCATGGGCACTATTTGTGCATTAGTCATTAACCACCTGATTAATCAAGCATGTGTTGTGATCATATAAAGACATAACGACTTATGGTCATTGCTGTATCACTACCATCATATTGCCTAACCCCATATTGTTCACGAATTTTGTGCTGCACTAAGCGAACCCGCCCCTTACTCTGTGTATATATCATATAACCTACACCTCAGAAACCCTCAGTACAATTGCTCTTATATCAGGGCTGACTTCCCATTATATCTACAAGATGTGATATTCTATGCCTTACAATAGCTACTGTATCTGTAGACTATCAAGTGAATCGTGACATCTACTATACCTTTCGGATACAGACACATTGAATCTATTATATGAACAGGGGATTATAGTGGTACCACTGGTTATTAACCCCTTCATGACTGAGCTTGTTTTTGGTTTCTGTTCGTAAATGACTGACACACTTTTGAGGCAAGGGACTGCCATAACATAATCCCAATCACTTCCTGTTAGTATGACACTCCCTCCTGCCTTTTATCTTTCGTTACCTAACATGCCAACACTGATATGTTGTTAGATGTCTGTCGTTCAGTTTCAGACTTTCTTGTTTTATTGTACTACAGTCTTTGGACTGAGTTTATTTAGAAGGGTATGACTGCATATACAATTACTTGTACCCACCAGATGCCTGGCCTGGCTGCAGATACTGCTACCTGAGCCATTCTTACCCCACATAGGCCTCACGCCTAAGGACGAAGGTTACTCGTTTTGTTTTTGTTTTTGTCACTTGGCGCGTGTTCTTGGGGACTTGTACCCCGTTTAGTGATCGATTTGTAATCCGGTTCTTACTCCCTAAACCCCTTACCAAACCCCCCCCCCCCCTTTTTTTAAATATCCCTTATCCATCTACCCCCTCCACCCCCTTTTTTCCATCCATCACCACTTTAACTTCCCGCTCCTTTCACTCTTCTGCCTCGTTTCACTAGCTTTACTCTATTTCTCCTTCTAGTTCCTCATCTCGTTTGGAGAGAATGACCTTGCTGAACTTTACCTCTCTCAATGTACAGGGGCTGAATGAGCCACGGAAACGGTCTACACTCCTTTATCATATGCACAAAAGCAGGGCCCATATTCTCTTGTTACAAGAATCGCACTTTAGAGGATCCCAGGCTCCTTCTCTATCTTCCCGTTACTACCAAGAAATATACTTAAGCAATAACCAGACCAGCAAGTCCAAAGGTGTTGCCATCTGCATCCACAACTCCGTTCTCTTCTCTGCCTCGGGAGTGGAGAATGACGAGGAGGGCAGATATGTATTTGTGAAGGGTACCTTGTCTGCCAAAAAAGTGACATTCGCCAACATCTATCTGCCCAGTCAGACTCAAATACCGACACTACTTTCCATCTTAGACAAATTGGAGGATTTCTCTGACGGCCTTCTCATATTAGGGGGTGACTTTAATTTTACCATGGGCCCATCCTTGGATTTCTTTGACTGGGAAGTCCCATATTCCATTATCCCACCTCAATAAACTTTAAAAAAATTGCACAACCTACAACTAATTGACATCTGGCGTACCCTACATCCCTCCTCCAGGGACTACACTTTCTATTCACACCCGCATCGTACCTGCACTAGGATTGATTTCTTTCTTGTCTCTCATCACCTACTAACTTGGCGCCCCAAGACCCAACTGTGGTCTGATCACTATTCCATCTCCCTCTCACTTGCCCTCCTGAACACCCCGAACCAAAACCCCGACTTGGCGGCTTAATGAGAATTTGCTCCAAGACCCTGCTACGGTAACAGCTGTACACCGCACAATCTCTGACATCCTCCTTGTCCACACACACGACACCACTTCTCTTCCAATACGCTGGGAGACCCTTAAATGTCTCATTAGGGGCACACTCATATCCCATGGCTCCCGTCTGCAGAGGGAGAGGGCAGCAGCTATTTCCTCTTTACTCGAACAAGCGAACAAGTGGGCTTCATTCCCTTTCGCGAAGCAAAGCAAGAGATAACACCTTGAAAACCCTGACCTTGCTACATTACGCCAAATCGCATAAGATACCCCTGTGCCTTCTCTCAATCGACGCTGAGAAGGCATTCGATCGCCTCAATTGGGATTTTCTATTGATTACCCTTGAACAGATTGGCCTCCCTCTTACCCTTCTCTCTCACATTAAAGCTCTCTATCATTCCCCCACTGCCAGGATCCGTATCAACGGCCTTCTCTAGGACCCCATACCCATTCGTAATAGCACCCGCCAGGGTTGTCCTCTTTCTCCATATTTATACGTCCTTGCTATGAAGCACCTAGCAGAGGCCATCAGATCAAACCCATCGATCCAAGGTACTCCTGTAGCCAATATCGAACATAAAATGAGCTTATATGCCGATGACTTGCTATTATACGCCCAGAATCCTAGAATTGGATTTCCCTCCCTATTGGAAGAATTCGCAAATTTGGCAGAGTCAGCCACTTTAAAGTCAATTTACATAAGACAGAAGCCCTTGACATATCCCTCCCCCCTTGGAAGCCTCGCAACTTCAATCTCAATTCCCATTTCCATGGCAACAGCATCACATTAAATATCTAGGGATCATCATCCCTCCCAATTTAGAAGATCTCTATAAACTCAATTACCTGCCCCTGCTACAAAAAACCATCACCAAGCTTTGTTACTGGAGCTCCCTCAAAAATACCTGGCTAGGTCGCATGTCCCTATTCAAAATGGACATTCTCCCCCGCTTCCTTGTTTCAAACGGTTCCCATCTCACTCCCGGCTACCTTTTTTAAACAACTAAAATCTTCCCTCCTTAAGTACATATGGTCCTATAAACCCGCGAGACTAAGCTACTCCTTCCTAACCCGACGAAAAGGCTCCAATACCTCCAACTTAGTAGCTTCTACCAATCCCTGGCCTCACAAACCAACCCGCACAGACCACTCACCCCGTTTGAAAATATCGGCACGTCTCGTGACCCTCCTACGCATACCATCTCTCTTCTGTTCTGTTCATCAAAGCATGCGAACTCGACCTTGCACTAGACCTCACAGACTCAGAGATCCGACAAGCCTTCCCTTTCACCCACAAGATATCTATAGCTAGCTCGGCCCAAGAAACAGGATATAAACTATTGACGAGATGGTATCGCCCAAAAATCCTTCAACAAATCTTTCCGGCCTCCTCCCCGATGTGTTGGCGTTGCTCCTCCCAAATTGGTACCCGATACCACATATGGTGGTCCTGTCCACAGATCATGTCTTTCTGGGACCAGGTATTCATGGTCTACCGGCAGTCAACGGCTCCACCCTTTCCTTTCCCCGAAGGTTGCTCTCTTATCATCCCGAGGCACTGGAACTCGACAAGGATCCCTACCGTAAAGGAATGGACAAGGGAACTCTGTCGCATCATGCAGATGGAAATGCTGACAGCACACCTACATGATAGACATGCTGCGTTCAATGAAACATGGGCACCATGGCTTGCATATATGGACTCAGATAGTTTTGCGTCACTCTGATCCCTCTACTCAACTCATACCTGATGTTTGAACCTTTGTCAAGGTACAGACACAAGGGGGGGGGGGGTTTACTAACCTAAACACACACACGCACTAGGTGCGTGTGATTTTTACACAGCAAAACGTATTTATCAACCAAAAAGTCTCTAAAAGCATATTTCCACTAATGCCATATATGGAAAAATCATGCACATGATGCATATATAATGCTGCTTCACAGTTTAGACAAAAATGGTTAGCTCATGCATTTACATTCCTGCATTTATCAACGCAAGCAACACAATGTAGAGCTAATTTACACAACATCACCTTGCAATTCATGCAGGGCTTTGCACAACACACCTGCTGGGTGTGTACACACTACAAAGGTGTCTAGATTCCACCAATAGATCATGCTGGGAGGGAACACACTACAGAGGTGTATACTTGTTCATGGCGTGTTTATAAGGTTAGTAAATCAACCCCAAGATCTCGAATGAAACAAAGCTTGATCACTTCCTCTATTATGGGACCTTCTCCACTTTACGCTCCTCTACTTCGGTACTTCTTATTTTCCCCCTACCCTCTATCACCCATTACCCCTTTCCCCCTCCCCGCCCCCTTTTTATTTCTTTTCTCCCCCCTGTCCCAATACAGATGACAAGATAATAGGTTATTATCTGCATTCGGGTTAAATATTGTGGAATATTGTTCTTCCAGTTTGACCCATGTGATTTTTCATTGCCATTTAACTGTAACCTTTCACATGTTCGTTCTTAATCACCTGTCTATTTGACCGTATTTTTGTTTTTATTATTTTTACTCCATTATGTTAATTGTGATTATTGAAAAACTGCTCCTCAAAAATAAAATGACTAGGGCTGCAACAACTAATCAATTAAATTGATTATAATCGATAATGAGAATCATTGGCAATAATTCTCATCATCGTTTAATTGCTTTTTGATTAGTTGCCGCCGCCCTGCTCCTCCGTTCTCCTCCCTGCTGGTGCTAGCTGCATCGGTCTGTGTCCCTTTCAATCCCTGTTGCTCTCCCCACCTGTAAAGCCGGAGGCAGCAGGGACACAGACTACTGCAGCTGGCACCAGTGGGGAGGAGAGACCGCTGTGACTGCATTCCCCTGCTGCTGCTCCCTGTACTTTCACTGCTCCCCTGGTCCTTCTCTGCCCCCGTGGCTCTGCTGCCCCGGCCCGTTCCTCCTCTCACACGGCCTGTTACTAGCCTGTGCCTCCTCTGCCCCACCCAATGCCTCCTCTGCCCCACCCCTCATGCCTCTTCTGCCCCGCTCCCATGCCTCCTCTGCCCCGCCCCCCAAGCCTCCTGTGCATCTAGAGGCTGGGAGCCATACCCAGCCTGCTATTGGATATTTTAAAATTCAATAGCCAATAGCAGCCAATATTTCAAATTGCAATAGCCAATAGCAGGCTGGCTTTTGCACCCGCCCACTGCCTGCTGTCAATCAGCAGTGGGGGACCTGATGGAGAACCTTCTCCTTCAGGTCCCTCCTCTGCTGATTAACAGCAGGCAGTGGGTGGGTGCAATAGCCAGCCTGATATTGGCTATTGCAATTTGAAATATCCAATAGCAGGCTGGCTATTGCTCCCAGCATTAAATTAAAAAAAGTTGTAAAAAATTAAATTAAAAATACTAAAAATTTGAAAAAAGTTAAAAAAGTTAAATAAAAATAACAATGCAAACAAATTTTAAAAAATAAAGTTAAATAAACTAAAATTCAAAATAGTAAAACACTCTTTTTGGTGTGTTATTTTAACCCTTTCGCTGCCAAGGACGTACGGCATAGGGAGCTACAAAAGTGCTTCCAGCTGGCCAGCTCAGTATGCCGTACGGACCTGGCATTTACAGTCGCTTTAGCAACCATCAGCTTATAGTAGAACAGTTCAGCAGACTGTCCCCTTTAAATTAATAGCTGTCATCAATGTTGCCATTAATTTCAATGGATCCCAAATGCACCTCCCGTCCACAGTGTGATCGCCTGCACTGGAACTCGTGGTACTGCAATGCCCTGCATTCCAGTGCTGTGCAATTTCAAAAAATTTTCATACCATTTTATTCTGAAGTAAACTTTATGTCTGTATCGCTACATTTGTGTATTGTATTTTAAATAAATGACGGTATTCATTTTGTAAAAATTTTATCCGGTTGATCAAAGTTAATAATCAGCTAACTAATCGGTTATGAAAATAATCGTTAGCTGCAGCCCTAGTTATGACCCTAGGACATGCACTCTTACAGCTGCCTACAAGTGAATGTGTGGATGCACAGAGTGCCTGCACACACAGCTAACAGTTTAATCCAGGAATAGACTCTCAGTACTACCCACTGATATCAAGCGAGTATAGAAATAAAAGTCCAGTATACTATAGCCCCGCATACAGCAGAAGTAGCAGAGACAGCCACAGGACCATATATAATGTGAATGTTTTCCTTACTATGAAGAATGCATTTAAAAAAAGTATTACAGGAGAACTATGGGATAAGTGTTTTTCCCCACAATTTTCCTAAGGATCACAGTAGGACATAAACTAGCATCCTCCCGTGACCCAAAGCTCAGTATATTGCGAGCTACAGCTCTCAGCGGTATACTGAGACTACTGCAGCCGGGACGGATCCCGACATTACTGTCGAGATCCACCCAGCTGCGTGATTTACAGCTGGCTCTGCCTATTTAGAGGCAGAGCCAGCTGTACCTGCCCCCTCCCCGTCCATTCCGCCAGTCAGCGCTGGAGAATCGGAGCATGGAGGGGAGAAATCCGTGCAGGGATCCGTGATCCCTGCAGGGTCATGGCTCTCTGCAGGGACCTGATCGAAAAGTGAGCGAGCAACGGTATATGTTCCCTCACTTCCCGATCTATTGTGCCGACATGTAACAGTTTTATTGTCACACGTCGGCTCGACCTATGAGGGTGAGTGAAAATCACTCACCTCATAGTTCTCCTTTAAGTCACAGCTTTTGGTTATGTTAAAATTTCTACTGGATAAGAAACATTGCATGCAGTGGTTAGGTCTGTAAACACAGAGGGAGGAATTTATGGACAGGTTTGCAAAGCTCAAAATGTCATGCTAACCAACCACAAAATGTTATCTGCATTTTAAATTTTTAGGTGTTCTTAAGACATATTAATGTTTGCAACTCATTGCACATGCTTTCTGACATTTCATGTAATTTCTCAACTGTGTGGTATGTAAAAGACCTCTAAACTATTGAACAGTTTGAGCACTTAGCGACTATTCAGGTGTCCTCCAGGAGGTTCCCAGCAGGTCCCCATAAAATTTAGAGACAAAGACAATTTTGAGTCAATTCTCCTTATGAAGGCATTTAGGAATGAAATATGAACTAATATAATAAATGTGTCACTATATGCACTCAAATTAAGTATACGACAATTTAAAAGACTCTGATGAAATCAACCAAATTTATAAATTCCCCCCAGAGAGTTTAAACATGCAGATAGGTTTTTTTTTCATTCAGGTTAAAGGCCCATAGCTTCTGAGTGGCTTAAAATGGAACAAAAGCCAAACCTTTGTTTGGCTATACATTTCTTTTGGGTCATAGGAGTACATTTAGTAATATACTCCTGTCACCACCAGCCAGGACACACCAGGGTAATGCCCACTATCATTTGACAGGACACAGCAGGACCACAGTCAAGAAGGTTCCAGGCAATATTGTTGGGAGCCACCCTGGCTGCCCATTAGACAGCTGGCTCTGCCTCTGTACATGGCTCCCTGTGAATCTAACAGTCACTGCTCTCCACTGAGAGCAGAGACCAAGAGCTCCGTTTTATATATGCTCGGAATAAAAAAGTAAGGCAAGTTTGAGAAAAATGTTTTTTCACTACATGTGGGGTTTTTCACATGTAATCCACTGTCACTAATAACATGAGAAAAACAGAGATGGATCACATGTAACAAAAGCATGATAGAGACTGCTTGTAAGTTTTAAAAAATGTGTGTTATAGCAGAAGTTTCTATTAGACCTTATGCACACGGGGCTATTTGCTGAAGCTGAGGATTCCGGAGGACCCAGATGTATCTGTACATATTTAGCCACTATGCCAGTTCAAGTGAATAGCAGGGGTGTGACCACGCTGACCAATGAGTGCTCGCAATTTGCAAGCAAAATTTAAAATCCATAGTGCAGGGCTGCGCTGGACAGCAGTATGTAGTACAGATAGTACACTCATACCAGCAGAGGGGGAGGACCATTGGCCACAAGGTAAGTATAGCAGAGGAAAGAGAGGGCCAGATTTGAGCAGGTAATTTCATTTTCCCAAAGGGTCCTTTCCCTCTTTTGGGAAAGAGTTGGTATGTACAGTTTACTGTAATAAAATAAAAGTAGATTTGGGGCTAGTAAGGCTATATTGGGCTAATACTATTCATTTGTAAATCTGTAAAGGCCTGGAGTTTTAGAATTTGATAAATTTTTATGGCTTACAATTTATAACTTCTTCCAATGAAATTATGGCCTGATATAGAAGATATATTCAATAGACATGTGCATTCGGATTTGAATGAAATTGCTGAATCACAAAATTCCATTAATTCAGCAGTTCACCCGAATCCAAAATAACAAATTATTATATGCCCAAATAAAGGAAAAATATATTCAGACATATATTAATTTGTTTTGTATGTTCACCGCCATCTTGCTGCGTCTACATGCATATGACGTTACCCGATGCTGGCGTCGGGTGACGTCATGCGCCCCACCTCCAAGATGGTGTCATGCATGTGCAAAACAATATGGTCACCGAACTTTTTTTTTTATTATGCGCTTATGGTTTTGGAGGTTTGTTGCCTCCAAATCTGAAACAGCATACTGTAATTATTCATTTCATCAAATGAAACTAATGAAAAGGTTTTTCCCTTTCCGGAAACAGATTTTTATGCTGTGCACATGTCTAATATTCAACCATCTTCTTTAAGTATAGGAAAATAAACATTAGACAGTACAGTACAAAAAGTGTATTTAAGAGAAAAAATATAGGAAGTGGTAAAATTCAGTAATATTTGAGTTGAGTAATTGGTTCACCTAAACTGCAATTTTAATGTGAGCAGCGCAGTGTGTCAGTAGCATTGGTGGTAGGAGTGGCAATAGATTGCTGGATCCTTCGATTTTTCTCCATTAGAATGTACTGTATTTCATCAGTTATCCAGATCAGATTCATTTTTAACAAATGGCTCAATAGCCACTATTGGAAAGAAAATGTCACTGCTGCTCTAGGGAGTACTCCTACAAGGCATGCTGCTTCTTTTAACAGCACTGCTAGAGGTTTTGGCAAAGGAGTTTCCAAATAAGGTATACAATGCAATGAGGAGTAGAAAGGGACTGCATCCTCAGGAAGACTTTTAGCCCTATCTTTCTGAAAACAGCTGCAGGCTGGGTAAATCATTTAATAATGTCTTAATTTAGCTTTCCTTTCCAGAGCCATACAATTCCACCAGCTTAGTACTCGTTAAAGTGTGAAACTGTGTATTTGTAAGTGCTAGATCTGTAAATTATATATCAGAAGCTACATTTTGAATTCATTAGCTATCCTAGTGACAATGTGAAAATTTGCCCTGAGATCTCCTAGACATGTGAGGATTGATGAAACCATATTTTGAATGAATTTCTCCTCTTATATTTTATTTTGATGTCCATAAAATTGAAGGTGGGTTGCAAGGAAGGGCTTAAATCTTTGTAACAAAGGCTGGTTTGTTTGGATTACATGTCTGTACCTCAGATCAAATATTTCTCGTGGAAAAAAATAAACCACTTAATGTTAAGGAATATTAGCCACATGAGGTCAGTGTTGTACATCTGCAATGAAGGTGTAAGGGTGAGTCAATAATACAAAATATAGAAGGTTTATCTGCAGTGCTTCACTTTTCTTAATTTCTTGTACATGCTTTAGTTCTACCTCTTAAAAGCTCTATGTATTTGATCTAGTGCACATTATGAGAGTTAAATTATATTAAAATGATATAAAAGTGTATCATTGTAGTACGTTTAGTTTAATATACTGCTCACATGCTGTGGGTGATAGATCACATTACTCTAAAAATGCTTGCTTGCACCCAATAATAGCTATAATTCTTAATATGGGATGCACAAAAACTCCCAGTGCTATTTCCCAGTGGAATGATGTATGGTGAAAATCTCCTCTCCCCTCTCCTATTACCACCTAGGAGGTGCCACCTGAAATGGAATCCTCATTTTGCTTCAGAGTAGAATTTACTTTATTTTCTTAGTGACAACCTAATTCCTCAGGAGGCCCATAGTGCACTTAATTAAATAATAAGTTACATGAGAGAATAAGAGACAACAGATTTTTTTTTGTTTGCAAAAACCTTGTATAGAAACACAGCTGTAAAGGATTACACGCAATGGGTAGTAAAACCATTGCAACTATTCAAGATGTGTCTTTATTACTATGTTGTGTCTCTTTGAACGTATAATAGTGTTGTGATGGGTTTTTTTCTGACAGGTTTCCTTTCACAGCAGAAGCTGAAAGCCATTACATAGACTTCTGATCATGATCCTTCGAGGCAAATGATGGGTGCTGTAATCATGAATTAGAAACTGGGATTTTATAGCATACTGTATTTATTAAAATAATTATAACTGGTTTCTACTAAATAGCACCTTGCCCTCTTAATAATGCAACAAAACAGTCACTAAACTGAATAATTTATACAAAAAAATATATTAACAATGTATTAATCACTAATCCAATATTTACACTATATAAGAAATACCAACAATCCTAAAAACCCTTAGTTAAAAATCTAACCACAGGTGCTTAGGGCATATAGTCCTTTATAGCCCATGGTGCACCAAAACAGAATATATCAAAAAGTATGCTTCTTCTTGTATAAACTTGTTTCAATGGTTTTACACCAAACAGTCCAAATTTCATATAAACAGCTTGTTGCAATCCGCTTGGTATGAATTATCAATACATAAGAGTGCTCATTTATCTCACATGTATATTCTTGTATTCCTCATTAATCTCCAATATGTATTTCTATGTTTTTATATTTTTCTCATCCAAGAGAAATACTTCATATCATACGTATCTGTAATCAGTAAACGTAGGACCTCAGCAGCAAATTAGTCCATAGATATAATCATGTATCCACATAAGCAGTTCTCACAAATATTCCAAATCGGTATAAAGATCCACCACAACAATAGAGTGTATGTGCATGTAAGTGTGTTCCCAGTAAACTATGTTTGGTCTCAACACATACAGTAATCATCACCAATATTAATAATCGTGGCCACATAGGCTGGGTTCCATGCGTCTTGGGGGGCCTATGCATCCACATTTCTGCTACATGGATTTATCAAGCCAGTCATAAATTGCAAAAAAACATATTTTTTATAGTGGTATATCACTAGGGCATGTGCTGGACCTGTATCTCACCACTTCTTTGTCTCTAATCTGTGTATCCAAATTCCTCTAGATGGTGAAGTGGATGATGCAGGAAAAACATGTACATAAATCCATCACTGTATCTCCATTGAACTCTCCATTGGGCACATCTACAAAGGAGGGAAATCCCATACTCCACCTTCCAACGTGGATTTCAATGTGCTAAAATGCCCACTGGAACCTGTGGTGTAGTTTACGTCCCAAAATTCTTAACGCATTTCATCCCAACCCAAAGGGACTTTCTCAGAAGAAGGAATAACATACAGGTAATAACTCCTTCTTATAAGTATCTTTATAGTGACACAATAAAAAAGCTTCCTCCATATGTGCATGCACATAGTGAGTATACCTCTCCACATAACAAAGAAGAAAAACATGTTTAAGCAGAGCCTAAGCATAAATAAAAAAATGTCACATCTCGTGTTTGAAACACACAAAAAGAAAGAGAATGCAGGAAAATAGTACATGAAGAAAACAATACCATATGTATTGACTTATACCCATAGAGATAAAAGCAATGATGTGGCAATCACCTAAATACAGTATACTTTATATAAGTATAAACTAGGGATGTCCCGATACAGATACTAGTACCGGTATCGGGGCTGATACAGGGCATTTTCAGGAGTACTTGTACTCCTGAAAATGCCCCGATGCCTAGATCAGATACTGGCCGTTTAAATTTTTTCAACTAGCTTTGGCCATAGCCCCTCCCCCGGAATACCTCTCCACCAAACGAGGCTCCCTCTCCGCTGTGACCTCTCCAGAAGTGTGACAGCGTGGCGGGCGGTAAGTGTTCTGTGTGGACAGTCTCTTCTCCCTTCTAGTGCTGGCTGCAGAGCTTTGTGTCCCTTTTACAGACCTCTGTAGCCAGCAGGAGAAGGCAGAAGAGACTGCAGCTGTGATCCCCCGCTGCCCCCCTGCCCCCTGCATCTTAGCTGCTGCTGCTCCTCTGTGTCCCGTCCTTTTCAACTTTATGAATCGGTTTCCTTTTGGTGATATATCTCAGTGTGAGATGCCCGTGCTCCTTGCTGTTTTCACTCTCATTGTAAGAAGAGAATGTCCGTTCAGTGTGCTCATGGGGGAGAGAAGCTGTAAATCTTGCCTACCCACAGAACGGACATTTTCTTCTTTCATTGAGAGGGAAAACTTCTGTGTGGGTCTGGTGAGAGCATTATTAAACACATGGAGCATGGACATCTTACACTGAGATATACCACCGAAAGCAAACAGTTTCATCAAGTGGAAAAGGAATTGACACTTGTAACAATAGACAGCCTGCTATTGGATATTTTAAATTGCAATAGCCAATACAAGGCTGGCTATTGTACCCCCCCCCACATTGCCTGCTGTCAATCAGCAGAGAGGACCTGATTGAGAACTGCGTCTTCAGTTCCCTCCTTTGCTGATTGACAGCAGGCAGTGGGCGGGTACAATAGCCAGCCTGCTATTGGCTATTGCAATTTAAAATATCCAATAGCAGGCTGGCTATTGTTTCCAGCCACTGCCTGCTGTATTTACATTCAGTGAATCCAGTGAAGTAGAAAGGTAACCCCTAATGTCACCTTAAAGAGAACCTGTCACCTCCAATGCACGCAGCACTGGTGAGAAACTGCCCTACAATCAATAGTCTGTATTGTTTTAGAAAAAAATGTCACATGTCCCTTTAAGAAAAAGTATCGGTAATTGGTATCGGCAAGTACATGAGAGACAGTACTTGTACTTGGTCTTAAAAAAGTGGTATCGGGACATCCCTAGTATAAACAATTACATTCATATAAATCTCAATTTCTTCTATAATGCATGTTCTCCCTGCGCTTGTGTGGGTTTCCACTGAGTACTCTGGTTTCTCCTCGCACTACAAAGGCATGCTGATAGGTTAATTATCTCCTGTCTAAATTGACCCTGTATGTATGTGAGACAGGAACCTTGGATTGTAAGCTCCTTGAGGGCAGGGACTAATGCGAATGTGCAAATATGTAAAGCACTGCGGAAATTGTCGGCACTATATGCATACCTATTAAAAAAAAAAAAAATAGTACATAATAAATTTGAAAATCATTGATTTATTCTATAATACATATTACATTTGAAAATCAATCATTTTTTAATTTGTTCTGGATAGAGTAGGGAAGGATCAGGACCTCACGTCAAGTTTGGGAAGGATCAGGACCTCACGTCAAGTTTGGGAAGGATCAGGACCTCATGTCAAGTTTTTTTGCTGTCTCTGCCCACTAGGTAGTTTCACCTTCTCGATTTGCCCTGCTGACCATTGCACTTGCAGAACATGATAGGAAATCCAGAGTTTTACAGCTGACACTAAAAAAAGTATTAACTCCTTCATACTCTAAAACTAAAAAAGTTTTGGCTATGCATACACCTTAACCTTGCAAACAAGCAGAAAATAGTAAGTATGTTTGCTATTTGTGAAGAAAATTACACAAAATCCTTTATTGGGGTGTTATATTATACTGCAGAACATGCTCAATAGCCTAGCACCATTCGTCGGTGTTCTGAGGCACCATTATAATGTATTATAGCCCCCAGTCACCCATTATAACCCCATGTGCCAGCCATATGAATAAGCCAGTACTGTAATACAGCCTTTTCTACAGCCGGCCTGTGTTATTTCTAAACTGGTTTTACATTATTATTGAAATTAATAATGCAGAAGTTTTATCAGTGTCACTTTTTTGTCCTTTTTGCCCTATTTGGTCTTCTTAAAAGGCAAAAAAACTAAATATGAGTGCTAGCAACCATAGTACCATATACAGGCAGATAAATGATCCTCCCAACTGCTTAGAAAGTGTCAGAAATTTTAAAATATACCGCAATAATCTGCACGTACTTGGATGATGTGGTCATCTATATATATGTATAAATATTGTATTATATTGTACACATCACTAAAACATAAACATCAAATTCATACAATAAAACCGGTTCACACTAGCTGTGTTTGGTCAGTTTATTCCCGTGCAGTAAAAGGTATACTATGACATTAAAAACACATATTGCAACACCACCATACACCATTAAATAGACGTGTATTTAAAAAAAATGAAATGATAAAGAATGTTAGATACATTTTTAAAAACAATGGAGAGAGTGAAGGTGAGTCAGCATTGAAGTGGGACTGTTGCTTTGCATGGGCGAAGTACAGGTTGACTTAAAAGTACAACTGCGCTTTAAAAAAAAAACAATATTGTAATGAGCCTAGAACTAATTAAATTAGCACTATAAATGCTATACCTTTTTCCAAGATTTTGCCAAGGTCTGTTTAACTTTGTTGCTAAAATCAACCAGAATGGTGGCCACTTACATCACTGTAATTGGCCATAAATGCTGCTCTGGAAGAGCAAGTACATAGGAAATGTTTTACTATGCTCTACAAGTTCCACTGTTTAACCATTTCAATATCAGGCCATGTGCCACACTTTTAACTTCATGTGACCAGACCAATTTTGAAATGTGTCCCTTATTTTTCACTTACAGCTTTCAGAGTTTGTAAAACACCCCCCACCCCCTTCCTTCCCATCATACATTGTCTGGAAGCACAGGACCTGTAGAATAATAGATGGTGCTACTGATTTTGTAAGCCCCATAATAGTTGCACAAATGTTTTTTAAAATAATATTTTTGTCAACAATTTACAAAAAATGTTTTAGCACACAACATAACTTACACATTTAATACTAAATCTAAATGATGCTCCCCTTCTCCTTTTCTTATATGGTTGTCGTATTCTTTTTTCCTCCTATTGCTTCTTGACATCTTTTCTTAGCTTTTGTCCCCCTACTTTCTCTTGTAGTTTCACTCACCTCTTTTTTTGTTGGGTTTTTTCAAAGATGTATCGTTGATCGCACAAAGGGTACGTTGACATTATCAGATGCAAAGGGTAGAACTACAATAAGCTTACCTGAATATTTACAGTGTTCCCTTTTTCCTGAAATGCTATAGTATTTTATCAGGAACGTACCCATCTGAGGACATTTTACTTCCCACACTTGTTTCTTCCCCTTATACCCTTTTTTTCTTTTACATTTCTACTTTCTACAATGTTTTGTATTGTTTATGTATAACAGTTATACATTAAGATAATCTTTTTAAAAAATCTAAATGCGTTAATAAATTACAAATATTTGTAAATTTTAAATTGTGACGTCATACAAAATGGTGAAAATCGTAGGTACACAAAACTGCAAATAAGCAACTTACACTTAAATCTGGAGGTTGGCATAACACCTACCAGATTTTGAATAAGTGGTTGCGACCAGAGGCTTGTCACCCACTGATGACAGGTATTCATTTTTTCAGAAGAGTCTACGTAACTCTTCCATTAAAAGTTAATTGTTGTTGTGGACTTTTCCTGACTTAATACTTGCCTGTGCCTTTTGAGGACCCACTCTAAACAAAATATGTCCTCTATATTTCTTGTGTGATATATTAAAGAGGAACTTTACCCATATCTTCAAAATAACAACAAAGGCACCTTTAGAAATGTTTAGTAATGACAATCTACAAACATATACTTCTAGATAATTGCAGGCTTTTTATTTGTTGCATACCTTATTTTTCTTTTCATACCCAGACTTCTCACAGTGACTATTTTATTTCAGGGCAGATTACTCCATCTCCCTTTACTTCCTGGAGCTCTGGCACATGTGACTAGGGCATTTGACCATGCACATCATCTCAGGGGAGGAAAATGCCTTTCTCTCAGATCTCATGAGATTACGGATGAGATTTCGCAGCAATCCACTGCTGATGTTACCTTACCAGGATGCAATGCTTGGGCATGATAACATAATTTTTGCCAAAGTGGACCAAAAAAAAGAAAGTAAGTAAGATGAAAATATGTTTGTTTAGCTAATGAATGTAAGATGATTTCAAATCAGCAAGCAGAGCTGTATGCTGATGTGATTTTTAGTGAAAGGGGTAAAGGTCTACTTTAATCTCAGTCAAAGAAGAATGCCAGGACATTTTGTAAAAATCTGCAGTGCAAAAACAAGTGTGTCAGGAGGTGTATGTTGTTAAGTTTTGCTGTACTTTCTTAAATATTTTTGCATTTATTCTGGCTGGATAGTACAGATACCACTATACTTCTGGGCCACTGCAGCTATGAGAGCTAAAGCTCTCATACACAGAAGCCACAGTTTCATTTGTCTGCCCCCCTTTCCACTTGGCTATTCACTAATTGATTTGTATTCTGTGAATGGTTCAATGTACATATACAAAGTGCTCTGTGTATGAGAGCCGCAGCTCTCTTGTTCCAGCACCGGAAGTATAGTGAGAGCTGTACTTCCTGACAAGAGTAACATACAGCTATACTTAAATAGCATACATTTTTAAACACTTAAAGGAGAACTATGAGGTGAGTGCTTTTCACTCACGTCATAGTTCTAGCCGACCTGTGACAATGAGACTGTCACAGGTCGGCTCAATAGATCGGGAGGTGAGCGAACACATACCGGGTTCGCTTGCCTCTCGATCCTGTCACGGCTCTCTGCCGTGACAGGGGGAGGGGCTGGATTCCCCTCTCCCCACTCCGATCTGCCAGCGCTGACTGGCGCAACGGAGGGGGGAGGGGGCGGGTACAGCTGGCTCTGCCTATCACTCACGCAGCTGGGCGGATCCCGTCATCTAAGTCAGGATCCGCTCCGGCTGCGGCGTCTCAGTATACTGAGCTTAGGGTAACGGGAGGATGCTAGTTTGTGTCCTCCTGTTACCCTAAGGAGAACTATGGGGAAAAACACTGACCCCATAGTTCTCCTTTAACTCCCAGATTTCAAAAAATTCTTAGGTTCTCATTTAAATATAAGCAGATTGGAGTACACAGGGAGCATTGTGCCACTTTAAAATTCATTCACAATGGATTCTCATGTGCAAGGTATATTGTGTAATGGATTTTTTTGTACTACCATAGCATATTTACACAATAAGGAATAGCAAAATACTGGCATATGTGATATAGTAATTTATTACTATGAATATTTGAATTTGCTTTTATTGCATTTATTTCCACTAATGAATTTTGCACCATTAACCTAACAAGTTTGCTTATAATGCTATATAATTACCTTGGAACATCAACAATTGTTCAGTTGAGTCATAGGTTACCTGTGATTAGCACAGTTAGTGGTCTGGAAGCTTGAAAATTGTGATTTTCTCTCTGAAAAAATGATTAGTATGTGGCAAATGGTTATTCAATCAGGCATACCAGTTCATCATTTAGGGTTTAAATTTCCACCTCAAAGCATGGTCAATTCATTTCTTTAAAACAAAACAAACAAAAAAAGCCATCAAGGCTAAGATTTAGTGATGATATTTAAAGCATAGTAATGTTTCAAAACACAAAACTAGTTTTGCATAATTGAATTGCTTTTATTCTATGGACACAAGTTATTTCGCCTTGTTAATCTTTTCCAAGTTAGACTTCAACTATAAATATGCTTTTATTCTGGCGGCAGTATGTATCAGCTTACCATTGTTATGAGCAATCAAGACAGTTCAAGCTACAACATAGATATAGGTCCTATGATGCTAATCACTGTATGAGTATTCAGTGAAAGACTGGGGGCAGGTCCCAGGCTCAGGGAAAGCAGGTTGAATGATGTTGACTGTCATTCAGTCCAGAATACTGAGAGCAGCTAGTGGCAGAAAATAAATACTGTGGGTGAAAGCTCTGGATTGTTGGTGAATTTTGCTGCAAAAGCTGTTTTACGTATATTTGATCTTTTAATACGTCATTTATTTTTAATGTTGCAATATAGTTCTGTTTTTAAACAGATCTAAACCCAAAAATAAAATATATTGTAGCTTACCAGTTTCATGGCTGAATTATTTTTTACATTTTAGGCAAAGAACATTTTCAGCAAGTACTAAAAATGCCTGTTAGACTATCCAGAAATGCAGGGTCATTGACACCCTCTGCAGGTTTAAGGGAAAGCACAATGCATCTCACTACTATAGTTAACCCATAATGTAATGGAGATGAACAAAGGTAGACATATTTGAGGTCCACACCATGTGGCAACCATAGCTTCCCCACAAATACAATAGAGGAATGAGTGTAGACATGAAGGGAGTGGGACATGAAGTATTCTATTTGCAAGATTACTAGGTGAAAAAAAGGACTGGTAAGCTGCAATATGTGGAATTTTTGTTTTTGGGCTTAAATATGGTTTAAGAATACAGAACATGAGGGTAATAAACTGCACTGCTTTGGCTTCATATATCTTGCCTTCTAATTAATTTATGAATGTTAAATATATTAGTGGTAAAATAGTATCTCCTAATCATCACAGCACACTGATGTTATATTGGCTAGTTAAAACTCATGCTGACCAGTGCTGAATCAAGAAAAAAGTTCCTTTCATCTTCATACAGTATTAATTGTGCTACTTTGAAATGCACATGGGAATTGAGATTCTCAATAGAGCTTGGCTTTCATCCTTTTTAATGGAACAGTTTCACATTATGAGCTGTACTACATTATCTAACATTTTGAGAATATTTTCACTGCATTCAGCACCAGCTTTAGTCAATGCAAACCTGGTTGACATTCAATTAAGATGATGTTAATGAAGCTGTAGAACCCTGGGTCTTTAGGGACAGTTAGTAAGTGAGTGATTGTTTTATTTATCTCATGAGCCTAGAGCTGTCACATTCTAGGCTTTGTGTCTTTAAAAATTATTTGTTCAAAGGAAAAAGCCATGTGACTTCTTTTTTTGTTTCTTCTAAACAAAGACACAGTATGCAAAGTGTTTTCATGTTTATAGTTATTGCAATACCGGTTGAAGCTATTTCTAACTCCTACAAAATTTTAACAAGCACATTTAAATGAATCTGAAGCCTAGAAATAGTTACTTATGTAGGCAACTGGAACAGAGGAGTGTTTTATTTTAGTAGTGTCAAGAAAAACATTTATTCCGACATCCAACTATAAAAAAAAAGACTGATAGAGTTGTACATGAAATTTAATTGTTTTAAAATTAAAAGAAAGGAAGATTATAAATATAACATGGATTTTTTTTTTAGGTAATGAAAATTAAGAGATAAACTTCATGGCAGGGATTGTTTTAAAAATAACCTAAGTTAGATGTAAATGTTTCTGAAGTAACAACAGTGCTAAAGCATGGGTACTTAATGTTAGTCACTCTGTTTGGCAAGGTCAGCCTGCAAAGGGAAATAAAACAGAGACATCTGTGCCATTCAAGGTCTGATTTGTACTGACGTTGTCAAGCATCATCTCTCTATGCAAACGGAGCATGGGCACTAAAGCCTGAATACATAGAAAACTGGCAGGTGTCAGGGGTGTCTTGAAGAAAATAAACCATGGTGGCAACGGTGGGCGCCCTAGAGTGAGGGGCCCAGGAGAAATGGCTTTTTTGTCTCTATTATAGAATGTACTTTTTAAAATGTTCCTGCTGTTTTGCCTACAGTCATGATGAGGAAACTAAGTAGGTCTATGATTGTTTCTGCTGCCTAAATTGCAATGCTCGAGTTTTGCTCAAAGGTTTTAGTACATGTTTTTTTTTCTTTGTCATTCAATAAAACATGATCACTTGTTTACTAATTCTTTAAATCTTTAAGCAGGAGCTTCAGCCTTTTTCACAAGCTGTTGTAGCTAATAACCATTTCCTACTGAAACCAAATTGTACCCTCATGGAGATACATGTGACAGCTCCTCAAGTTTGTCATAACCATCTCAGTGTAGAGAACTTTTGTGATATTTCAGATATTAATAGACAAGCGCTGAAATCCTTGGATATAGAGCTTTGTCCCTACTTGGATCCTCACACAAAACCCTTTACATGTTTTCTAGTTTGGGCAAACTGATATGTCCAAACATGCCTGGACCGGGGCTAAAAAAGGGCCCGGGCATTTTAGACTAAGCAGCCCAATCACATGACTCCATCAGGCCTGTCCCAATTTGGGGGCCGAGCCGAAGACTGAAGCACAATTATGGTTGCATTATAATAACAATAATTGTGCATCACCCACCTAGCAGTGAATATGGATGATTTATAGCAAGTGTAAGCAAGCTCCACTGATAACAACTTACTGACAATGAAGCATGGAAAATCTATATAAGCTGATCTCGGTCCTGATAATGATGCATGCTGATATACAAGAAAGCTCAAGGACTGCCACCTTTTTTTTTTTAAGCAAAACTCGAACACTCTAGCTTCATGTTTCAATTTTTTGGGAGAATAAACAGGAGAGAGCATGGAGAGACAACCAGGAGAGGGAGCAAGGAGAGAAAGCCAGGAGAGAGAGTGAAGGAGAGACAGCCAAAAGAGAGAGTGAGGAGAGTCAGCCAGGAGAGAGTGTGAGGAGAAACAGCCAGGAGAGAGTGTGAGGAGAGACAGCCAGGAGAGAGAAAGAGAGTAGAGACAGCCAGGAGAGAGAAAGAGAGAAGAAACAGCCAGGAGAGAGAAAGAGAGAAGAAACAGCCAGGAGAGAGAAAGAGAGAAGAGACAGCCAGGAGAGAGAGAGAGAGAAGAGACAGCCAGAGGAGAGAGAAAGAGAGAGAGAGGCAGAGGAGAGAGACTCAAAACCAGGACTCTCTGGGTGAATCCCAGACAGATGGCAACCCTAAGTGAGGCTCCCATAAGTAGTAGCATGCTCTGAGCCCAGAAATAAGCAGTGAGGCTCCCATATACTGTAGTGCACTCTGTGCCCAGGACTTAGCATTGAGTCTCCCATAAACAAAAGCGCACTCTGTGCCTGGCACTATCTATTGCAGTACCAGCAGCTGGTCCTGGCTGTGGTCCTTGGGGTGCTGGCCTGGCCTAGCATATTAATGAAGTTGATAAATTACATGCATGTGCCATTTTTTCTAGTTTGACTATTTTGGGTTAGGGGGACGCACTGGAGTCCCAGCGTGTATTTTTGGTTGCTGGGCCTCCAGTGCGTCCCTGCACCTTAGCAGGAGGAGTTGGCTACCTCCAGGTACACATGCATGTAATTTATCAACTTCATTAATATGCTCACACTTGGAGACTCGGATACATAGAGTTAGGACCACACTTTGCAGAGGTGCCTTGGCGCGGCAGTGTGGCTTCTACATATTTTTGACCAAAAGTTTGTGCAACTAAAACCTCTGATTTTAACGCATACTGTTGACAGGTCTACTTGTTTGGTTGCAGGCTGGCTGGCAGGTTGAGGCTGGGGAATTTCTGTGTTTTGTATTGTTGTAAGCCTTCCCAATGTGCGCCCTGCTATAAAGGCCGGTTATAGATTCATGCATGTGCTATTTTTTCTAGTTTGACTATTTTGGGTTAGGGGGACGCACTGGAGTCCCAGCGTGCATTTTTGGTTGCTGGGCCTCCAGTGCGTCCCTGCACCTTAGCAGGAGGAGTTGGCTACCTCCAGGTACACCTGCATGTAATTTATCAACTTCATTAATATGCTCACACTTGGAGACTCGGATACATAGAGTTAGGACCACACTTTGCAGAGGTGCCTTGGCGCGGCAGTGTGGCTTCTACATATTTTTGGCCAAAAGTTTGTGCAACTAAAACCTCTGATTTTAACGCATACTGTTGACAGGGCTACTTGTTTGGTTGCAGGCTGGCTGGCAGGTTGAGGCTGGGGAATTTCTGTGTTTTGTAGTGTCACCCAGTGACCCTGTGGCAACCTTGTCACCAAGTGATCTCAGGGCAGCCATGTCACCCAGCGCCCCCGGGGCAGCTGTGTTACCCAGTGATCTCAGGGCAGTTGTGTCACACAGCGATCTCAGGGCAGCCCTGTCACCCAGTGTTCTTAGAGTAGCCATGTCACCCAGCGGCCCTGGGGCAGCCCTGTCACCCAGTGATACCTGGGCAACCATGTTACCCAGTGATCCCAAGCAGCCATGTCACCCAGCCATCCTGCAGCAGCCATGTCATCCACCCAGCACCCCGGGGTATCCTGTGTTACTCAGCGTGACTTGTGTGCCTCCATGACCTGTCTCAGTGCAGTCTCAGGCTCCTGTAATCTCCTAATTGTCTCTTTTTGTGGATACAGACACCAGTCCATGAAAGTGGGTAGTGATGCAGTGGGCCGAGACAGAGGGGACAGAGCTAGAACTACAAATATTACTGCCTGCACAATCAAAGGATCAGATTTGGGGCCATTCATAGGATTTCTTCTCCTACCTTACAGGATCTGGGCGGAGGGTCTCAGCAGAGTAACCTGTGTGCGCCAGTGTTCTAAACCAGCCATGTACGAGGCGCCGGGAACACAGCTAGAGGCAGATCTCTAATCAGGAGGACTCTCATGGGTTCCTCGCAGCCGAGACCCCAGCGAGTGGCCACTTGATTTGCCTGCATAATTGTGCACTGCACTGCTGCATGTTTTCACCACCTGGCTGGCCCAGCTCACCTCGGTCCACCGGTCAAGTGTCCGGTTTGCCCGATGGCCAGTCTGGCCCTGAGTCCAAACCTTGAGAACCATGACCTGACCAAAGATACAAGAGCTACCAGTCAAATAGTTTTCAGGTGTATTCTTATAAGGACTGGAGGGATATTAAATTAAAGGGCAGTTTTGCATGATTGCTGTGAAGCTGAATCACACGCTGGCTTATCAGGAACTCCAGCTGTAAGATTTCCAACAAGAATTCTGTGTCCCAGGCCCATGAATCAGTAACTGGGGAATCAAACTCCTTTGGAGAATAACACCTTTGGCTGGTCCTTCTTAGGAAGCATTGGATAAACATGCTAGTTTGGTAAACCTTTGCCACTGGAATCTTCAAGACATATAAGAAGCTACAAAATTGCCAAACCTACCAATTCACTATTTTGGTTGCAGTTATCCTTAATTAATATGATGGGAAACTACTCCAAGGTTATGATTTAATGTATGCTCATTGCAAGTGCCTGTTGCTTACTTCTGCTTTTAATGTAAGCATTTTATAATCTGTACAGATTTATTATATTTAATTATCCCAGCAAAGGAGTAGATTTATTAGAGCAGTAGAGAATATACTGTATAGTGAATGGGGTAACGCTGTGTTGTCTTCAATCTCCCAATCCCATGCAAGCAAACATCCTGTTTTTTTAATTTACTTCGGTAAGTAAAAATATATTTTTTACACTACTTATTGTACAAATTTTTTTTTTAAATGTATTCAAATGTGCCTTTATATTGAAGCTGCCATTGACAAGTGTGTTTCTTCCCTGTTCACTTATTTACCTTGCATAAAAGCTTTTAAACCATTTTTCAAATAATTCAAGTAATGTGTGTTCCTTAAATAACATAATGGCAGCTTGGAGAGCAAACAGGTATCTGCTACAGCTAAGGTAAGTGATACTTGGAAAAAACTGTGTATTTGCCCAGTGCCAGCTGGATTTTTTTTAATTTTTTTTAGAGCACTGTACAGTATCTGTATATAGCTTGTAAATTCACAAATAAAGGCACAGCAGTTTGCCAAGATACTACGGGACTGGCCACTCTGGCCTGGGAAGAGCATCCGCTACCTAACCCTAGTTCGTATATACACACATACTAAAGACCTGTCACTAGTGTGTGCTGCACTTTTGCATAAATTCTGGGACATAAACGTCGTATGCATTCCTGTCTAAATTTACACCTCTTATCATTTGTGATTTGTAATTGTGCAGTTGAGAACTATACCAATGGCTCTGCGGATTTATATGAAGAGCACAGTACAGAAGACACATACGTGTAAGAGCTGCCATGTGTGACAATGGGAGCACAAATACTCATTAGTAATAGCCACAAGGAGTCATTAGTAACAGCTCTGGCTATAAGTGAAGAAAAAGTTAACTATCGTTCTGACCTCAGTCATAATAAGTACTGGTCTACTTTAGAGTAGATATAGGTGGCATATTATTAGGTAGCCTTGTGTTCTGGAATACCATATCTAGAATATGACATAATATTTAAAGTGTTAACTCACCCAAATATAAATATCAGATATTTAGGTTTTAATAGCTGCTGGAGAGTTAAAGTACAACTGAAGTCCAAACTTTTTTTAGTTTTGTATAAAGTAAAGTAGGATTAGAACACCTGTCAGGTTTTTATTGCTGTCTGTATCCCCATTATGGATATTCACCCTGGTCCACTCCTGGTAACTGTTATCATTAAAAGTGAAAGTGAAAGTAAATTCGCAAATGTTAGGCCATCAGGAATAGCAGGTTAATCTTCCAATGGGGACACTCGTTTTCGTGACCCTACTGACAACCTGCTGACTTCAGCAAAATTTTGCCAATTTAGCAAAATGCATTGATATCAATAGAGAGGGCAAAATTATGGTGTTTTTGGTGTCTGTAAAGGGTGCAGTAGGTGCTGTGGAAGCTCTTTTTAACTATCTAGGATGTGCTCTTGTGCACAAATTAAGTAAAGAAGCTAAAGTGACAGAACAAAAATAATGATCAAATAAACAAAAAACACACATGAAAATAATAAACTTAAATAAACCTAAACTTAAATGCACAACCCCCACCCACCACCACTATTTCCTAAATCTATTTTACTTACATCACTCCACTTATATCTAATGAAAGGTCTTAATCAAGAAAAAAGCTTAGTTACCAAGATGTAAATGTAGAATTTCTTGGTGTATCCTGCATATTTTGTGCTGTCAGTCAACAAGTTATGAGGGAGGTAAAGACACGGTATAAAATGGTGCCAAGTACTGCACTGTATGTTAATAGTACGCACACTACAAGGAAAGTTAGAAAAGTTGTTAACTCACTTCAGTGGTTCTACATTTTAAACAATTCCTGCTTTTTAATTAGTCTTTGAGTTCTTCTTTTACAAGCATACCATATCATGTGCTAATATATTATCCAAAGCTATGCTCCGAATGTTGAATAGCCTTAAGGGAAAGATCATCTGAAACAAATAGAAATTTCTGAGTGCTGGTGGCTTGTTTGTAACAACTGAACAAGTGACAAAATGGAAGTGCTTCACATTGTTATAAGCTTTTGTTCCCTGGGGACTATGCGAGGAAACATTAGCTCTTCATCCCACTCTATTAAAATCCTTTCAGTATGAGAACCTGAATGGCATGAACAAAATCCCATCACTACAAGTTCATGGATTCCTAACTAATTCATGGTGGGAAACAGACCTTCCATGTAGATAATGCAGGGATACTTCAGCTGCGTGGGTCCTATCGCAACTTAATGTAATACTGGATTACCATTATTATAGTTTTGTCTTTAGAGTAAGATAATCTGTATTTGTTACACACAAGCAGATAGTTACATAAGGGGTGAGGGATATACATAGATTTAACCAATTCCCACATAAACTTCTTTAAATTTGAAAGCTAAAAATGCACTTTTGTCAATGACTGAATAGCCTGACATAACTCACTTGAAAATACATCAAATCGCATGGGTGGGTTGTATGAGCTTAGGAAGGCAAACATTTACATTTTTTTTGCTATATGTCAGTGACCTCCAATAGTTCCGTAATAAATCACATTTCAAATGTAAACATAGACATCAGATAATAATCGATGACGTTCACATGCATATGGGGCCAATTAGATGTTGATTATGGGAACATTGATAGGACAGGTAGAAAAAAAAAAAACCTTATCAAAGAAATAGCCTGCATGCCACAAATGAACCTCAGAAGCCAAAATATTTATTGAGGTTCCATCATAAAGTGCAAAAAAAGTAAAATCCAAAATAAGCATATCCACCAATGTTTCGGGGCCATATCGGACCCCTTTCTCAAAGTGACAGACATACCAGACCATAACCCTAGCACAGATATACATTATATCCCCACACGAATAAACCTCTAGCACCAATGTGTCTGCAAATACATCATGCAGATGTTGCCCTTTATTATAGAAAAATTGACAATACAATACAAGAGATTGCCAGCCGTTGGATGGTATGCAATCTTCATGCTGTGAGGGGCACGCACTTTCTAAACCAGAAGTAGACACATTCTACTTTCCAAAGACTGAAAATCATTAATATGCACTGACTTATCCCTCCACTGGAGGCCAGTAAATGAGTTCCTGACTCACTCAGCATGCCCCATATTGCTGTGTGGAGAGTGCTTGTATTGATAAATGTCAGAAAAATTGCAAGTGAGTAAACAAAATAATGCAATCAGCTGCAAAAATCACTAGACATATTACCAAGTGGAAGGCCAGCTCCTCTTACTGTCAGACTTGAAAACTACAACTTCTACAATTCAGGGTCAGCCCAGTTGCAAATAGCCAAAATGCCCCAGTTTACATCTACAAAACACGCAGACCTGATCTTAAGGGCGAGCTTTACTCCCGCTTAGGTTGGCTTGCATCTAGCTCCCTCTACACAATCTTCGGGGAACACCTGTCCCCATTAACTCAGGCATAGCCTATAAGGGCAATCTTCAGCACTCATGTTACCTTTGAGTAGGCCAGAGTGGACACCATGCACACCAACCCTCATTGGCAGGACAAAACCCTCACAGATTCATCGCTCTTCAGCACCCTGGCACAGAAGAAAGAATGTCCAGTTGGGTTTGGATAAATGAAACTCAGTCTTTTACTTTAAACTTATAGAAAATCATGCTTTAATAATTCAGCAGCTTATCTTTTATTAAAACAAATCAAGGCTTGAAAAAATGTGCCTCTCTAGAAACAAAATAAGTCATAATTACTTTAATATAAAAAGATATCCTATTGGTGCAAGTTAAAGACCCACCATTTATCTGAACACTGATAGCAACATATTAATTTCAGTTTTAGCTAAAACATTAAAACAATGAATGATTATAGAGATCAGTTTTGAGGTTATTTCACATCAAGAAGTATGCAGTATTATAAGAGCATTCTAACCAGTGAAGGACCTAGGGCATATGTGGTACATCCTTCCCCATGAGGCACACGCCTGTGCATGTACACACTACGACCTGCTGTAAGATTGACAGATGAAGTCCTGATCTCTTCATCTGTCAGTTGCTCTTTGGGCACTGTGACTGGGCCCTGGTACTCCACCACTGTCCTGAAATCATTAGTCTGTATTGTTTTAGAAAAACTGTCACATGACACTAAACAAAAATGAATCAGTAATTGTATCTGTGAGTACTTGGTCTCAGGAGCCCTGTATGCTCCTTAAAAATGACAGCGCCTCCTAACTTTTGCGTTTTTCTCTGGTCTAGTCTTCAAGCTGGAAAAGTATCTGTACGTGTACTTGCATGTGGCTCTGCCCACAGAGCCATGTCTTCCAGGTCTAGGATCTCAAACTTCTTTTTACTACATGTATTATCTGCCACCATGGTGGAGGAACAATGTAGAGTGAGCCTCTGCCTTGCGCCCGACGCTGTAAGACCCTGGTAGGTTCCGACAGTGTGTTATATATATATATAACCTATGCAGTCAGCCGTTGATCTATGACTACTGCACTGCTGCTGTTTCCTTATTCACATAAGGTCATATAAAACACTTGGGTTGATTTAATAGTCAAATAGGCTTTTCACTTGGCAAAGTGAATTTTGCTTTGCGGGGGAATTTTAACTTTGCTCAGTGAATGAGGTGAAGCTCTGCTGACTTCCATCATCCAACCATGTGTGAGCAAAAATAGTTTTTTTTTTTTAATTGTTTCTTGCACATGATTAGGTTTTCTTTTAAAGTGAATATTCACCACAATAAAATGTTTCTTAAACGTCTTAATGTCATACATTTAATGACATATTATTGTCAAGAGGCAGAGTTTGCATCTTGGCATTTTAGACTTTGTGCAATATATTTAACATGCACATCTGCATTAGGCTGGTGATGTTTTAACTGATTATAACAAAGAATACAGCATTTCTACAAAAGCTGGAAAATTCATAAATAATTAATGCAGGTGCTTTCTTTAGGCAGAATTTGAAATACATTTTAGGGTCAGATACTTTAGTGTACCTTGAATTCATCCTAAAAATAATTTTCCTATATTTTCCCTTTAAATATTAATAGTTCTGTTGAGCAAAAATGTTTATGATGAAAGTATTAGAGTATTTGCTTACACATAACTTTTTTGTTCGATGGGCCATGATGGGAGCCAAATTTTATCCCTCTCTGACCAATTTGTAAATGGGCTGGTGGGAGCAGACCAACATCTTTGGAGTTAGGAATCCATTTAGAGAACACATTATTTTTCTCACACTACATTGATGATTTTTATTTATATGCATTAAGGATATGGGCAATTTGATTGGTTAATCTAAATGATAATTAATTAAATCTAAAGTTTACTGGACAGCTGGACAAGGAGGCTGTTTTCTTCTTGGATGTAAACTTAAGAGGAGGGAATGTTAATGTCACATTGGATTTACAGTATAAAGAAAACCTATGTCTGGTAAAGGTTATTAGGTGGGATTCAGGACATGCCCATCATATTATTAATGGGATCTCAATGGTACAATTTTTAAGACTGGAATGTACTTGCACAGTGAAGAAAAGTTTGAGAAGGAGGCAAACATGATGTACAATGGATTCTTCAGTAGGGTATATCAAATCTCCATTTTGGACAGAGCATGTAATGTTGCTAAATCCAGGGGCAGAACAGATTTGTTGCAGGTCAGACAGAAAAGAGTTAGCACATATACTGATATTATTTCTGTACAGAGTACAGCTTGGAATTTAATAAGATTAAACACGTGTTTGAATGTTATTTGCCAGTTTTATTTATTAACAACATATAGTCTTAGGTTTTTAAAAGGAAATAATATGTCTAGATGTGCACTGACTTCAAGCAAATATCTCTTCCCTATTTTTGTTTTATAAAAACAGAACTATTAGAGATACATGGCTACATTTTAAATGACATTACAAATGTGGTGCTAATAGATGCTCTTGCTGGACATATATTTTGAGAAGTGAAAAGTATATAATAAAAGTTTTTCTATAAAGGATATATAAATTGTAATTATTCTCTATGTCACATATATTTAAACTTGGCGTGGGTTCTATCTAATATGTTGGTAGGACTATAAAGAGGCTTGGAGCTCGGCTGAGTAATCATTTACATAATCATAATAAAAACAAATCGTACCGATGTAGCCAGACACTTTAATAAATGTCACAATGGGCTTATATCAGCCTTGAAAATGCAAGGGATAAAGAGGTGGGGATGCCTTCTTGCAACTGTGCAAGAGAGGTATACTAGATTGTTATCAATGGTACTAGAACCCCAAAAGGCTTAAAGAAGAAGTCCAGGCAAAAATGATCTTAACTTTTCCAGTGGGGCTCCCCCTGCATTACAAGGGTTAAGTGCTCATTATCATTTATGAATGAAAAATGACAAAGTTATACTCACCTGAACCTCACAGCCATCTGGCTCCTAGACCGGTCCCCTCAGCCTGTCTTCTCCTCCGCTCTAGTACTGGAATGTCCATTGGTGTCCTCACATGCTATACACCAGCGGTTCTCAACCTGTGGGTCGCGACCCCGCCGGGGGTCGAATGACGATTTGCCAGGGGTCGCCCGGGAGTCTCCCGCTATTAGATAGCGGCTCCCGGCTGCCTGGGAGAGAAACACTTTCTCCCGGAAAGGTTTACTCTGCTCGATCGAGCAGAGTAAACCTTTCCCTGGGATCGTTTTTTTTTTCCTTTTTCTGACATCGGGGGCCGCCGGCCGACGTAAGTCAGAAAAAAAAAAACACCATAGGAATGCATAGCTAGATTCCTATTGGCTATATCACTTTGCAATAGCCAATAGCAAACTAGCTATTGCACCCATCCTCTGCTGTTGCCAATCAGCAGGGGGGACCTGAAGTTCTCCATCAGGTCCTCTTCTAGTGATTGACAGCAGCAGAGGGTGGGTGCAATAGCTAGTTTGCTATTGGCTATTGCAAAGGGAAATAGCCAATAGGAATCTAGCTATGCATTCCCATGGTGGTGTGGTTTTTTTTTTATTCTGACGGCGTATATCAGTGGTTCTCAACCTGTTGGTCACTGTGTGATTTCTGCTGTGCTAGGTGAGAGTCCTCCTCAGCCCTCTCCTAGCACAGCAGTGTCAGTTCTCCTGCCACGCCGCCAGATGTCGTTGCAGCAGCCACGTCATCCCTAAATTTTACCGCTGGGGGTCACCACAACTTGGCAAATGTTACCAAGGGGTCCCGGCCCTAGAAAGGTTGAGAACCACTGCTATACACTGTATTGAATGTGATGAATCACAGGACCTTAGAACGCTCGAGTTGGCTGTGAGGTTTGTATTGAGTAAAATATAGTATTGTTATTGTCACTCCTAGATGAAAAGAGCAGTAAACCTGTGAAGGGTAGCTCCACTGCAAGGGTTTAGATCATTTTTGCTTGGAGTTCTTCTTTAAATCATAAATGGGATTTTACACAATGGGATGTTAACCACTTAAAGACCAGGGTGTTAAACATTCTTCCCGTCAAGGCCATTTTTCAGTATTCAGCGCTGTGGTACTTTGACTTGGATAGATAGGAAGTACCTCTGCACTCCTCACAATGCTCCCTGCCAGTACAATAATGGTGCTCATAGTGATGACCACGGATGGCGCCGTGCAGACACAAGATAGAAGACAAGAATCACCAGCACTCAGTAATATCATACAATATGCGCATTTATTTGGACAAATTGTCACATTTAAGAAGCCAACGTTTCGGGGCCACACAGGGTCCCTTCATCAGGGCGAGAAGATGTGATGCATCAAACACACCCATTCATGGAAATGGTATTTCTTCATGACATAGGCCTCTTGCAGCAGGATAATGTGCTCTGCCACACTGAAAAAAAGGTTTTTTAAGAACACAACAATGAGTTTGAGGTGTTAACTTGGCCTCCAAATTCTTCAGATCTCAATCCAAGTGAGCATCTGTTGGATGTGCTGGAAACCCCCCCCCCCCCCCCAAAAATAAAAATGAACCTAGCAGCTTACAGGACTTAAATGGGTCATACCTTTAGCAGAGTCATCTTTCTCCCCAAGCCTCCGTTTTCTTGCTAAAAAGCACTTCTCATTGTTCAGCATGTTCACCTCTTCACCCAAAAAGAATGCTCACCATTTGTTGTGCTGGGCTGCAATGAGTGATGGCTGTTTTGTTGGCAAAAGGAGGACCTACTCAAAATTAGGTGGGTGGTCATAATGTAATTGGCTCTGAGGAAGGTAGTGTGACCCCAGAAATGCGTTAGCCTAGGACATCATGTAATGGGACACAAGCAGCTTGCTGAATTGTTCCTGCATGTCCTCAGTCCCTCGGTCTGGGATTACAGATGTAGCGGTGGTCTAACGGTTTTATTTCCAGAAGGTCCTTTTACATATATGCTTGTGAGTATATACTTCTGTGTATCTTTGTTCTTAATAAAGTTGTACTGCATTAGGGAAGGCACCTCTGTTGTTTTTTTGGGCATAATGTCTGATCGGGATACCTCTTAATTGCAGAAGTCAACAAAGGTCATTCATTCTCTGAAAGGAGCATTAAAACAGTAAAACAAAATAGAGACTTTGTACTTATTTGTCATAAATCTGGCTAACAATAAAGGATGCTCTGCCTAATCTTCTAAATGTTGAACACAGCTAGCCGGCATCTGGGAGTACTTGTAATCCAAGGAGTTTACAATATAAACAAAAACAAGTGGCTGAAGGCCTTTTGCCAAACTAGTTGATCTATTAGTTCTCTTAAGGCCTGTTGAAAGATTGTGCCACACGTCCCCCCCACTGGCTCCCCTCCACTCTCCACTTGCATCTATTGGGTGGAGTACAGTCCTGGCCACTCAGCAGCCAATCAGGCTCCTCCCCTGTTGCTGCTAAAAACAAGCACAGTTCCTCGACAGCAGGCAATTCTCCAGTCCCTGGTCTCACCCAAAATGGCCATTGCTCTACCTGTACTGTGGACACTTTCTGCTTCCATCACTGTTCACCATTCACAGAGAGGAAGTGACAAGCTGCAACAAGGAAGAGTGTTCTGCAGGGCATCTTTAAATTGCCACAGGCCAGGCTGAACAAGCATTTCACATGTTTCAAATAATGTTGTTTTTTTTTTTGCACTGAGCACTGGAAATACATTGCTGGAACCAGTAAAGCGATTAGTCTGCATTGTGAAAGTCATAGATTTAGGGCCAATAAAAAGATAGGGGAGCTACAGTGATAAACCTAGTACAGTAGCACATATCAGAAGATAAATGTTAATACCACTCACTACCTATGTGTACTCCCAAGGCCAGTTAAAAAAAATGCTAGAAAGCGACTGACCTAAAACTAGCATTCACACATTAGGTGTTGGGCCTCTGTTATGTACATGCTTGTTTCATGGCCCACTAAGTGGTGATCCAGTTCACTATGCATTAAAACAAGAATAGAGATGGTACTGCAAGATCATGGAGTTTCAAAAACATGTCATCAGTGGGAGCTCCTATCCGAAGATGTTCCCATTAAATTCTCCAGTTGGACGAGAGTTTACCAAAACTTTAGAAGACCAACAGCTGTATTGCCTAGGAGACCTGTGTAAAAGACTTTTACTTACCTGATCCATACTCCCACTGCAGTTGGCACTCATGTCATCTCCACTGTTATTATACTCTTGTGGACTGCCCCTCAGCATTCTTCCTTATTATGCAGGGCTATGGTCCCTGCATTGTTCCTGATGAGGTCATTTGAATCTGACCACCGGAGTGTGGGGAGGTTGCAGGCACCAGTCTTGGAGTCAGTAGGAGTGGAGATCAGGTCAATGAAAGTTCCTTACATAGTTCCCCTAGACATTAATGGGCACTTAAACCTTGCAGTACGGGGTAGCCCAATCTAAAGGGGAGTTTTTTTTTCTGGAGATAAGCTTTAAAGTACACTTGCCAGTACCCTATGACATTGTGTGTCTGCACTTACAATTACTGTACATGCTGCCTTCTGCAGTAAGTAAGGCCAGATTTACACAATGGTGTTTCGGGAACGCAGGTCGGATTCGTGTGGATTTTTGTGCTGCGTAAGGTGCGCATCCCTATTGAGTTCACTGGGGTCCTGAACGCGTGCCAAACACAGCAAAAGCTCCTGTAGCAAATTATGTAGCATGCGTTCTGCATTTTTGGCGTCTGTGTTTGTACACATTTAACGCATGCAAACACATAGGGAAAAATGCACGTCTTCCTGACTGTGTTTGGGGTGCCATTAGAAATGAATGGCAACATAAGCGCGCTTCACGTTTTGCTGCATTTATATGCGGGTTTGCCATGAGTTCACAGAAAACATAGGTGTGAATGCAGGCTAAGACTGTCTGTAAAAATCATGAGCCATTACCAATTT
This sequence comes from Nanorana parkeri, assembly GCF_000935625.1. Taxonomy (NCBI): domain Eukaryota; kingdom Metazoa; phylum Chordata; class Amphibia; order Anura; family Dicroglossidae; genus Nanorana; species Nanorana parkeri. The sequence continues at coordinate 172,011 of NW_017307908.1, forward strand.
GCAGGAGTGGGTAAGGCCGGCATTACAGAGCTTGTTCAGTGCCAGGGATGAGTGGATTGATTTGGTTTAAAAACATTATTTTACCAATTTGTCTAATTACCAGTTTCGTTGAAGCAGAAACTCTCAGTTTCACTCATCGAGTAGCTTAGATGAAAATTTCTTTAAACCATTATCTATTATTTTTTCTTCTTTACTTACAGGGTGTGTTGTTTTATTGGTGTATTTAGAGTAGTTTAGTTTAGCTCATATAGGGTTATATTTATAAATATTTTCACACAAGATTCATACAACTTTCACCCAGGATTCATACATTTTTCCAATTAAATTCAATTTGAAAAATGTATCTAGGCTAAAAGCTAACTTGGGTGTGAATCTTACGTGAAAACATTTTTAAATGGACATCTTGTTAATTGAATTGTGTTATTTTCCTTTTTTGTGTGTATTTGATCATCATTTGTGTCCTTTAAAGTGGTACTAAACTCTTAAGTGTTTTTTATCTAAATGTACTACTAGTAAGTAGTGTAGCATGCCCCATTGTATGTGAGTGGACTAGTGTGGGCAAGCAATTGCAGAAATCACCTCCTCTCTGCTGCTCAGTCCAAGCCACAGTGCTCAGATATCCTGAACTTCCTGGTAGAGCAGCGTGTGTACAGGGAGCAGAGGAACATGCCTAGTGGATGCTACAGGAGGGGGGAGGAGGAGTGTGTTACAGTGGGGGACAATCCTAGGCAATGAACACACGAGGGGAGCGCGCTTGCAGGGGTGTCTCTGTAGGACCCTGTAAGAAGAAGGAGACACTGGAGTATAGGACAGCGGCACCAGCACTGAAGGGACAGCTTGAAATGGCTGGAAGGAAGTAGATGTACACATCAAGAAGCATCACAAAAACGAAGTCTTTACAACAGCATTAGGGGGGGTGTAGACTTTAGTGTCACTTTAACTTTAAATGCCTTATTTTACTTTTTCTGACTTTTTTCTTTCTGTGAAAATAAATAAATAAAAGAGGCTAATGATGGGCCACTTTATGGACCAGAACAGGTTCAGGATAGTTGAAAGAAGCTTGCATACACCTCCAGGACTATGTAAAACCCTTGGCACCCAAAAACCAACCAAACCCACCAAAATAAGAAAACTCTCAATTTTTCTCATAGCAGTCAAATATATTACACTAAGCTCCTACCTGTAGAGAAGATATTGAACAATTAACTTGTATGCTGCCCGCTCACTTATGGAGGGTGTCACTGATGGTTTTCTGCAAAACTGTCAGGTCAGCAGTCTTTCCCATGATTGTAATTCCTACTAAACCAGACTGAGAGACCATGTAAAGGCTCAGGAACCCTTTGCAGGTGTTATGGCTTAATTAGCTGATTAGAGTGGGACACTTTGAGCCTAAAATATTGCACCTTTTCACAACATTCTCATTTTCTGAGATTGTGGATTTGGGGTTTTCATGAGCTGTAAGCCATAACCATCACAATTATGACAAATCATGGCTTGAACTATCTAGCTGTGCATGTAATGAGTGTATCTTATATATTAGTTTCACCTTTTAAGTTGCATTAGTGAAATAAATGAACTTTTGCACAATATTCTAATTATTCGAGTTTCACCTGTAGGTAACTTCACCTTGTATGAGGATATTGCTCTATACATTGTTTTATTGAATGTGGCAGACTGTACATAACAAAACACTACATTCAATGGCTGGTCATAAGCTAGGGCATAAAGCAATAAACAGATGATTTCATGTTATATATTGTTTGTTATTATAGACGTTTCAAACATCTGCATTCATTGTTACTGAAGAGACAAGCTAAACACACAGCTATTGTTTGCTAAATCCGTTTGCAAACAATAGGGTTGGAAAAGAAAAAGTGTAACAACTATCTTAATGTATCATAATAATAAACAGAAAATGTCATACAAAGTTCAAAACATTTACCTGTTATTGTTAGTTTTAACCACTTGAGTCCCCAGGCCTTTTTACCCTAAATTCCCTTGAGTCCAGTTTGGCTTGGTAATGTCCCAGTTCCATGAAATATACTCTTGTGCAATATTTTCCTTGGGGACATATAGGGCTTTAATTAGGTAGCAGAGTGGGATGCATATATTTTATTTTATTGTTTTATTGTGATAATCAGTAAAAAATTAATTTAAAAAAAGCATTTTCTTGTAATTTTTCTCAGCACAATGTTTACGTAATTTACATACCCCATACAATTTCCCTGAAAATTAATCAACAAAGTTTGCTTCTTAAACAAAAATTGTAAAAAGAAATGTCCACACTAGAAGTGCATGAAGTGCAAATCAAACAGAAAGTTTCAAAACAATAAGTTCAAAAGGTTCAATGTTATTCATAGCAGCTTGCAAAAAGACAGATATACAAGTCCTTAAACAATATTAAAGAAATTGCAGCACTAAAAGTGAGACATATTGATCTCCAGTTACAGTGTAAACCATCACCTTCTCTAAGGGCCAATTCCAACCGAAACCGCACCAAAATGCATGTAAACTATACATGCGCTTACATGCATTTACATGCATTTACATGTATTTTCAGGAGGTACTATTAAATATGTGTTTACATGTGTTTGGATGCATTTACATGCATTGTCATGTGAAAATGCAGCATGCTATTTTTTTCAAACTGCAATGCAACGCAACGCAGTGGTGCGAACTACACCATTAAAAAAAAACACATTTTTTGTGTATATGCATTTTTATTGTGCTAAAAAATGCATCAAAATACATTAGGTTGGAATGGGCCATAACACTTACCAAATGAATGGCTCCCACAAACACAAAGGTTAATAGTAATGTTAAATATATAAATGTAACAATGCTGTAGCATCAGACTTACGACAACCAAGATAAGAGATCCTCCAGCAGACCTTGCATGACTGGCAACTCACTGGATAAAAGGGCCCCAGATGATTAGAGATCAATATAAGCTTATGTGGAATAAATCCACTGCTTTAAATTATCCAACAAGGCTTGTGTTATATCCAGAAGCTGTCCACAAATTGCGGGTTTCCTAAAGGCGAATATGTCATCAGAAGTCATAAAAAACATACATAGCAATATGTATAATACAATCTGCTGATTAAAATGATATCACATCAGTGCGACTTTTCTATAA